>NC_056732.1:1868325393-1868625393 GCF_019279795.1 Protopterus annectens
CAGGGCTGTCATACTGCATTTTCGGACAGATTTAGCTTTCCAAAGGAAAAAACTCTCATCAGGATGTCCACTCCCATGAGGGCAGACAAAGATAAAAATAAAATAAAATTAGGAATGAATACTTATTTTATAGCAAGCAGCTTCAAGAAGTGCAGAAATTCATGACTAGATAAAAAAAAAAAAATATATATATATATATATATATATATATATATATATGTTTTTTCATTTGCCTGCAGTGGTCCTTTAAATATCTCTACACAGATCAGCCACAATGAAAGGCTTAAATATATTTAATAATAAATAATAAAAAACAAGAAAATACTCAGTATATATTCAGAGTGACATCAGAGTTCAGAATCACAGGAACTATTTCATTTTGTTTTATTTTTTATTTATTTATTACATTTGTTAACTGGGTAATGTCTGGCTGGGCCAGAAGCCCATTTTCAGAGGAGACCCAGGGAGAAAAGCTCCAGTTATACAGTTTACAGTTACAGAAACTAATAATGCTAATTATATTATCTTCAACAACTAGGATGGTTAGAGTTGCCAAATCTACTATTATTCAACCAACTAACTGTTGCCCACAAAATCCTATATCAACCTACTAACACACCAATACTTACAAACCTTATCACCCCCTATAATAACCTCAAGACCCTACGCTCATCAAATAAATTACTGGTACAAATAATTAAAACTAACAATTTGGCTGGTGATTCCCTGTTCTCTAACACTGTTGGTAAAACCTGGAATTCACTCCCCAGTGACCTAACCTCCCTTTCCTCAATAAACCTATTTAAATAACTAAGGTAACAATTGGCACTACAGGAAAATGTGCGTTTTTGAGCAAAAAATAATAAGAAGATAAAATCGTACAAAGTACAAAGCTCAAGAACGCAACCATGCAGATAGTTATAAAGCACATGCAAAATGTCTTTTCAGACTGAGCATAAACAATGTATCCAATTCCAAGTAATAAACTGCTGTCACGTCTTCTTAATATAAAACAGTTCTTTTATTGACAGATATCTGGTAAGCGCTTTTGTCAAGGTGGCTTCTTCAAACCAAAAAAGTATATGAATCAATTCAGTACACACCTTATATAGATAGATAAAAACAGCTTCATTTACATTTTAAATGACTAGATGACATCATAATTGATTAATACACAAACTAAATAGGTAATGAATGTTGTTACTTAAATTAAGCCAAAATGTTTCATGAATCAATGTAAGTACAACACTAATACTGTATAATAATAAGAGCACAAAATTTAAAATATTAAACAATAATAACCCATCTGTAGATAACATATCTAAAAAGTTATTAAAAGTAGTAATAAAAAATTACTTAAGAAGAAATCTCCTATTCTTGATGGCTGGTTTGATGGGAATCTTATAATTAAGGCCAGGATGGATATGTGCCGAAGCCTAATGATCCAATTAGTTTCATTTCTTTCAGTAAAATTTCTTACATCGCCTTCCCTCAAGCTAGGTGTATTAACATATAAAACCAAAAACTTAAATATATGTGAACTATTGATTTCTAATATATGTTTGGATAGAGCATTTGTATTAGATTAAATATGAATTTGATATAAATGTTCTCTCACTCTATCTCTAAGCCTTCTGTCACTTTTACCGACATAGAAGGCAGGGCAAGAGGAACATAGAGCAAGATAAACAACATGTTCAGTATTACAATTAGCTGTAACATCAAAACTAAAAAATTGAGATGTATTAGGATGCACAAACATATTAGAATCACATATATAAGAACAAAAATTACATTTATTACAAGGTTTTGGGCCTAAATAATTATTATTGTCATGAAAAGACATAGTATTTGTATAATATAAAAGTCTATGTAAGCTTTTCTTATTTTTAAATACGAACTGTGGTTGTTCACCCACAACTTCTTTGATGCTAGGATCAACAGTTAATACATTCCAGTGCTTACATATGATATCTCTTATTTGCTGAAAATTATACGTATAAAATAATGAGATTTTCTGCATAGGTACATCGGTGTTAGTACGATTACATTTTGTAATATACTTTTCATTACCTTGTTCTGAAAAATAAGGTTATGCTCTGTCTGACCTAAGATGTTCCATACTTTGAAAACCTGTCGAAATTTCATCTGCTCTATACTTCCTTGTTAAAAGCCTATCATAGAGGCCTGCTAATTCTATCTCAAAGTTACCTTGCTTAGGATTTAGTCTAGATGCTCGAATAGCCTGGCCCTTGATAATGTTAGTGAAAACATATCGAGGGTGCATGCTTTCTCTGGGTAACAATGTATTTTTGTAACAAGATTTCTTATATAAGCCTGTATTTAATTTGCCATTACTCATGCGTTCAATGAAAACATCTAAAAAAAGGGATACTTCTTGATGAAACTGTCATAGTAAATTTAAGGAAATTTGTAAGTAAATTTATTTCCTCAAAAAAGCTACTCAAATCACCATCGCTACCTGTCCAGAGAAGAAACAAGTCATCCTCAAAATATCTGTAGAAAATGACATGCTTTTTGTTGCCAGGAAAGGAAATAATTTCTGTTTCTCCCACATAGCCATAACTAGGTTGGCGTAGCTATAGGCACAGGATATGCCCATAGCTACGCCATCCCTCTGTAAATATAATTCATTCTCAAAGAGAAAAATATTATTCTCCAATGTCTCTAATAGAAGGCAGATAAGGTCTATCTTGGAATCTAAGATGTTGGTGTAGTGTGTTAGAAACTGGTGGATACTATTTATGCCCTGCTGACTGGGAATGATAGTAAAAAGAGACTTAACATCCATAGTAACTAATAGGTAGGGAAGATGTTCTGGTATACTTGCTGTTTCCTTATAAAGGTCCAAAAAATTGTTTGGAGTCTCTGAGAATAAATGGATTCAAATCTACCACTGGTCTCAGCATTTTCTTTATGTATACTGATAAGGGTTCAGTGACCCAATCTCTACCTGCCACAATGGGTCTCATTGGTAGATGTATGGGATTTTTATGAACTTTTGGCAAACCTTGGATGGTAGGAATTAAAGGATTCTCTGCCCATAAAAAGTCAAACATTTTTGTTGTAATTATCCCACCTCTATTCAAATCATCCAGTGTATTATATACCCTAGAGACGTGTTCATGGACATCTTACATAGTTATAAGTGAATAGAATGTCATGTCACTCAACATTTCCTTCATATAAAAATTATAATCATCCCTAACACCACCACCGGTCTACCTTTATCAGCTGGTCTGATTGAAAGGTTCCTATCATTCTTAAGATTATTTAAAGCCTTTTTCTGCCTAAAGGTTAGATTATCTTTCCTAGAATTAGCATATGACTTGTTGGAAGTAACATAAATGTCATCTACAACCAGTTTACAGAAAGCATCCACTAGGGGATGAAAATTAGTTTCAAAAACACTGGGTTTATGAAATGGTAATGGTCGAATATTGCTAACTTCATTATTGAACAACAACTCTAACTGTATGTTACGAGCAAACAGTTTAATATCTTAGATGGTATCTATCATGTTACTGTTAGTGGTAGGTATAAAAGAAAGGTCCTTATTCAAAACTTCTAACTCATACTGTTACTGTTAGTGGTAGGTATAAAAGAAAGGCCCTTATTCAAAACTTCTAACTCATACTGTTACTGTTAGTGGTAGGTATAAAAGAAAGGCCCTTATTCAACACTTCTAACTCATACTGTTACTGTTAGTGGTAGGTATAAAAGAAAGGCCCTTATTCAACACTTCTAACTCATACTGTTACTGTTAGCGGTAGGTATAAAAGAAAGGCCCTTATTGAAAACTTCTAACTCATACTGTTACTGTTAGTGGTAGGTATAAAAGAAAGGCCCTTATTCAAAACTTCTAACTCATACTGTTACTGTTAGTGGTAGGTATAAAAGAAAAACCCTTATTCAAAACTTCTAACTCATACTGTTACTGTTAGTGGTAGGTATAAAAGAAAGGCCCTTATTCAAAACTTCTAACTCATACTGTCACTGTTAGTGGTAGGTATAAAAGAAAGGCCCTTATTCAAAACTTCTAACTCATACTGTTACTGTTAGTGGTAGGTATAAAAGAAAGGCCC
The DNA here is from genome assembly GCF_019279795.1 of Protopterus annectens. Lineage (NCBI taxonomy): Eukaryota > Metazoa > Chordata > Ceratodontiformes > Protopteridae > Protopterus > Protopterus annectens. The sequence continues at coordinate 1,868,329,500 of NC_056732.1, forward strand.
TTATTCAAAACTTCTAACTCATACTGTTACTGTTAGTGGTAGGTATAAAAGAAAGGCCCTTATTCAAAACTTCTAACTCATATTGTTACTGTTAGTGGTAGGTATAAAAGAAAGGCCCTTATTCAAAACTTCTAACTCATACTGTTACTGTTAGTGGTAGGTATAAAAGAAAGGCCCTTATTCAAAACTTCTAACTCATACTGTTACTGTTAGTGGTAGGTATAAAAGAAAGGCCCTTATTCAACACTTCTAACTCATACTGTTACTGTTAGTGGTAGGTATAAAAGAAAGGCCCTTATTCAAAACCTCTAACTCATACTGTTACTGTTAGTGGTAGGTATAAAAGAAAGGCCCTTTTTCAAAACTTCAAACTCATACTGTTACTGTTAGTGGTAGGTATAAAAGAAAGGCCCTTATTCAAAACTTCTAACTCATACTGTTACTGTTAGTGGTAGGTATAAAAGAAAGGCCCTTATTCAAAACTTCTAACTCATACTGTTACTGTTAGTGGTAGGTATAAAAGAAAGGCCCTTATTCAAAACTTCTAACTTATACTGTTACTGTTAGTGGTAGGTATAAAAGAAAAGCCCTTATTCAAAACTTCTAACTCATACTGTTACTGTTAGTGGTAGGTAAAAAAGAAAGGCCCTTATTCAAAACTTCTAACTCATACTGTTACTGTTAGTGATAGGTATAAAAGAAAGGCCCTTATTCAAAACTACTAACTCATACTGTTAGTGGTAGGTATAAAAGAAAGGCCCTTATTCAAAACTTCTAACTCATACTGTTACTGTTAGTGGTAGGTATAAAAGAAAGGCCTTTATTCAAAACTTCTAACTCATACTGTTACTGTTAGTGGTAGGTATAAAAGAAAGGCCTTTATTCAAAACTTCTAACTCATACTGTTACTGCTAGTGGTAGGTATAAAAGAAAGGCCCTTATTCAAAACTTCTAACTCATACTGTTACTGTTAGTGGTAGGTATAAAAGAAAGGCCCTTATTCAAAACTTCTAACTCATACTGTTACTGTTAGTGGTAGGTATAAAAGAAAGGCCCTTATTCAAAACTTCTAACTCATACTGTTACTTTTTGTGGTAGGTATAAAAGAAAGGCCCTTATTCAAACCTTCTAACTCATACTGTTACTGTTAGTGGTAGGTATAAAAGAAAGGCACTCATACTGTTACTGTTAGTGGTAGATATAAAAGAAAGGCCCTTATTCAAAACTTCTAACTCATACTGTTACTGTTAGTGGTAGGTATAAAAGAAAGGCCCTTATTCTAAACTTCTAACTCATACTGTTACTGTTAGTGGTAGGTATAAAAGAAAGGCCCTTATTCAAAACTTCTGACTCATACTGTTACTGTTAGTGGTAGGTATAAAAAAAGGCCCTTATTCAAAACTTCTAACTCATACTGTTACTGTTAGTGGTAGATATAAAAGAAAGGCCTTTATTCAAACTGTCTAACTCATACTGTTACTGTTAGTGGTAGGTATAAAAGAAAGGCCCTTATTTAAAACTTCTAACTTATACTGTTACTTTTTGTGGTAGGTATAAAAGAAAGGTCCTTATTCAAACCTTCTAACTCATACTGTTACTGTTAGTGGTAGGTATAAAAGAAAGGCCCTTATTCAAAACTTCTAACTCATACTGTTACTGTTAGTGGTAGATATAAAAGAAAGGCCCTTATTCAAAACTTCTAACTCATACTGTTACTGTTAGTGGTAGGTATAAAAGAAAGGCCCTTATTCAAAACTTCTAACTCATACTGTTACTGTTAGTGGTAGATATAAAAGAAAGGCCCTTATTCAAAACTTCTAACTCATACTGTTACTGTTAGTGGTAGGTATAAAAGAAAGGCCCTTATTCAAAACTTCTAACTCATACTGTTACTGTTAGTGGTAGGTATAAAAGAAAGGCCCTTATTCAAAACTTCTAACTCATACTGTTACTGTTAGTGGTAGGTATAAAAGAAAGGCCCTTATTCAAAACTTCTAACTCATACTTATCTAGGGGTCTGTGTAAGAGATTCCAAACTAAATCGTCATTTTCTCACAGATTTTCTTCAGGGTGGGTTCTTTCAACTCTCCTCCCTGGCACTTTTCTTTTTTGCTTCCCCCTGCTCATAGAACAACTTCTTCCCCTTCTGTATGTGTTGGTAATTGGGAAAGGGGCATGGTATTGAATATTGCTAGAGTTACTGGAATGTGTAGTAGTTTTTCTATGAACAACTGGTTCAGTATCTAAAGATATATGAGCAGCAGGCAGCTCAGAGTTATGTCTGCTCTCTTGTACAAGTTCAGTGCAGCTAACACCACTGCTACAAGTCTCAGTAGTAGCATTGTTAGTATTCATAGCATTTATAGTTGGCTGTACATCCAAACTCTCATTAACTGTAGCAGTAACTGAATTCAAAATATTATGTGTATCAGACCTCATATCAGTATGACTACTATTAGCAGCATTATTAACATTTTGTGCAGTTAAGTTATCTAAGAAATCTCTACTGTTATTTTCAAGGTTAATACCTGTAGAATTCAAAACTGTTACTGATGGTCAACCATTACTATTTCCATTATTAACTTGCCTTTTATTAGTGCCATTCCTAGGCCAAGTGAAGACTTGGCCATGGGAAAAATCATATATGTCTCTTTGGAGTCTGTGTTTCTTCTGTTCTAACAGACGTTTTTCAAACAGAGAAACACTGTCTATTAAACGTTCCATCAACGGTGCAACAACAGTTTCTGTGAAGCTATGGTATAAGTCAGTTTGTTGGTTATAAATAAGTTCTTTCAGTTTAGTTTCTTCTGGTGCAAAAAATTAATTGAGAAGAGACATATAACTAATGTTCACCTCAATGTTAAGCTGTTGCCAGCGATGCAATAGTTCCAGATAGACCTATTTAAATGCAAACTGAAGCCATACTTTAAATAACAGTGGTTATGCCCCTGTGCTAACCCTGATTAACTACCTCACTTATCTCTGGATATTAGTCTCCATACCTGTATAACCTAGTTATTTTTCTATGAACAATAAAGAGAGTGTGAGTTAACTGTTTAAAGTGTTATTAGAGATTTCTTTGTATGACTAACCATAGCTGACAAGTACTAAGATTCTGTAAACAGAATCACAAGGAATGGCAAAAATCTGTTTTGTATCTGCATTTGTAAAATGTCATTTACTGTAACTATTACTGTGTGTTGTGGAGCTTTTCTCCCCGGGCCTCCACTGAAAACAGACATAAATCCAGTTGGACTAGCCCGGTCAATAAATGTAAAATAAATAAATAAAATAAATAAATATTAACAATAATGGCAGAAAACACTGCTAGTGAAACTAATATTACTACAATAATAAGATTATTGGCAAAAATTATTTGTGATTGAGCCATAGTAACAGTGTAATTAAACTGGCAATATTAATTACTGTCAAGGACAAATATAGCAGCTGGTAACAGAATGCATGGATATACATTGATTTAGGAGACCATATAGTATACATGACATTAACAGTAATGTTGTATAGGACCTATGTCCAACAACTAGTTGCTGATTTAAAACTGAAGAATTTAGCTAGGTGGAAAGAAACAGAAGTCACAGGGTTAAGAGCTAGAGATTAGAAGGAGCAGAACTATGGAGATGAAGTCAGGGAGTAGGTAGACTTAGCCAGGCATATGGCAAGAACAAAGCCAATTTAAAATTTAAAACAACATTGCAAGACAGTCTCAAATAAATAAAGAAAAATATCTAAACTAAGGTTCACTATATTCCTGACTGTATCTAAGAGAGTTACTATACTCTAGAAACTTACAGAGCAAGGCAGATGTTGTGGTAAATGGTACTTGTCAGGTCCAAGACCGAATACAGAATGCACTGTCTCTCTTAGAGACTTCTCAAATTAATATCTCAAGTATTACTACTGGGATAGCTTGCAGAATTACATCATTTCTTGTCATCCGACTCTATCCCAGGTGAAGTCCCCACTACTGGGAGCTGGCAGTATTTAGCATCTACCTGTGAAAATACATAGACCTCAGATCTTTGGCAGATGCTGGAAGCTATAAAACAATTATATTCCTCCACATTTCAAGACTAGTAATTATTTCACCCTAAAGACAATACAGAAAGCTCCCTAGTACAGACATTGTGTCTCTTGCTGCCTTGAAAACTGAACAATACCATCTTTTATGGTCTAGCCATACAGTAATTTAATTTCAGTCACTTTTCTGAAGTTTGCTGGACCAAAGTTAATCCATCAATTTCCTCTGTCAACATATACATTTAAACAGTTACAATAGTGCATATACATTTCTGATCTCTTCCAGCAGAGAGCACTGTGGATACATTTCAAGCACAAGCACTCTACAAAATATCTTCTCAACACAAACACCAGTACAGAACAGTCTGATATACACTTGACATACAGGTCCAATATATTTGTAACATAAGCATCTTATAAAAACATTTTGATATTCACCAATGACATATAGTTATTTACAAAATTCCAGAAAGCTGTTCCTGCAGTAACTCCCTTTGTTACGCAGAGTATAAAAATACATAAGTAAGCACTTCCAGATGAAAATTCTAAATTTCCTTAACCTGGTGACCAGAGGGATGGCCTGCCAAATTTGTGATCAATGTTTAAAATAGCTATCCCTTCCTAGAAATCTACTCCAATTATTCATCATACTCAGGGCTACTCCTTTTTGCAAATTAATGAAGATGTGACATAACTTGGGAAATTAATCCCCTGCTTTCCCAACCTTTAAATCCCAAGGTCATAATTCAAGTTAACAACATGGGCTTATCAGTAGCTGGTATAGTAGACCAGGGATTTTTTTTGGAATGCTTCTTTTAATGCTAAGAAATAAAAATGAGACCTATAAGGAAGATCCAAAATTGCACTGGGCTTCTTCCCAACCCAGTACTTCACTCCCATTCTGCAGCTGATCCCAGTACTTTATCTTGGTCTTTAGTCAACTCCACATAAGACCCACTGTACCACCTCGACCTGCTCCAAAGGAGGAACCTGTAGTGGGGAATTGTCTCTCTCTACAACTTGACAGTGTCCCTGATACATAAACTACTGATCTTGGCATGTACCACATCCAACAGTGGAGATGCTATTTGCTGACATTCAGCCCTCAGAAAACATCAAAGATATCCAGTATTTCCAACCACTCATTCCTCTGCCTAAATATTGCACCCATATAGGAGGGTTACCATACAGTGGGGAGCTAAGGACTATTAATCAAAAAAGTACTGCAGAAAGATATGTCTCTGTGTCCAGCAGTGCCAGGCCTCCCAATTCCTAGAGAAAAGTTATTTTTTTCTAACAAATATGGAGTCTTTTCCTTCCCCCAAACATCCTTTATCTGTTTTGTTAGACTACGTAATTCCCTTATCTCGATGGAGTCCAAAAATCTAGGCCCAGTAAAGCAAATGACACTGCAGCCTCCATAGAAACTGCCAAACCACACCCCTAAATATTTGATTGGACTGCATACCCACCAACATGGGTCCCAAGCTAGGATCAAGTCCCTGTGTTGAAGATTAATCTTTATTATCCTGGGAAATCATAAGTTCATACATTAGTAGTAGGCTAACTGCTCTTGTGGGTTATTTTAAGCCTAGCCATTTACCCCATGTGAGAATCAAACCCTGCAGCTTGAGTTTGTAAGGTAAGCACCTTAATCATTAATGTGTGAAGTGACTAAATAAAGTCATACATTTATATGCATATATATTGTATCCTTCAAAAGATGCATACTAATCCAGAACCTGATATTCTATAAACTTTCTAAGTTTATAGGAACAATATCTAAAAGCTGCCCTTTTAATTTTTTCTTTGTCCAGAATTCTTGCTCTAAGAAGTTGTAAACAACAATAAACACACAATATGTGTACACGATTAATGTACAGAGCACCCATGAGCTAGCGAACAGATTTTACTATTAATGTACAGAGCGCCCGTGAGCTAGTGAACAGATTTTACTATTAATGTACAGAGCGCCCATGAGCTAGTGAACAGATTTTACTAACAATGTACAGAGCGCCCATAAGCTAGTGAACAGATTTTACTATTAATGTACAGAGCGCCCGTAAGCTAGTGAACAGATTTTACTATTAATGTACAGAGCGTCCGTGAGATAGTGAACAGATTTTACATTTACTGTACAGAGCGCCCATGAGCTAGTGAATAGATTTTACATTTAATGTACAGAGCGGCCGTGAACTAGTGAACAGATTTTACTATTAATGTACAGAGCGCCCGTAAGCCAGTGAACAGATTTTACTGTTAATGTACAGAGTGCCCATAAGCTAGTGAACAGATTTTACGATTAATGTACAGAGCGCCCGTGAGCTAGTGAACAGATTTTACTATTAATGTACAGAGCGCCCATAAGCTAGAGAACAGATTTTACTATTAATGTACGGAGCACCCGTAAGCTAGCGAACAGATTTTACTATTAATGTACAGAGCGCCCATAAGCTAGTGAACAGATTTTACTATTAATGTACAGAGCGTCCGTGTGCTAGTGAACAGATTTTACTATTAATGTACAGAGCGCCCGTGTGCTAGTGAACAGATTTTACTATTAATGTACAGAGAGCCCGTAAGCTAGTGAACAGATTTTACATTTAATGTACAGAGCGCCCGTAAACTAGTGAACAGATTTTACTATTAATGTACAGAGCGCCCGTAAACTAGTGAACAGATTTTACCATTAATGTACAGAGCGCCTGTAAGCTAGTGAACAGATTTTACTATTAATGTACAGAGCGCCCGTGAGCTAGTGAACAGATTTTACTATTAATGTACAGAGCGCCCGTAAGCCAGTGAACAGATTTTACTGTTAATGTACAGAGTGCCCATAAGCTAGTGAACAGATTTTACGATTAATGTACAGAGCGCCCGTGAGCTAGTGAACAGATTTTACTATTAATGTACAGAGCGCCCATAAGCTAGTGAACAGATTTTACTATTAATGTACGGAGCACCCGTAAGCTAGCGAACAGATTTTACTATTAATGTACAGAGCGCCCATAAGCTAGTGAACAGATTTTACTATTAATGTACAGAGCGTCCGTGTGCTAGTGAACAGATTTTACTATTAATGTACAGAGCGCCCGTGTGCTAGTGAACAGATTTTACTATTAATGTACAGAGCGCCCGTAAGCTAGTGAACAGATTTTACTATTAATGTACAGAGCGCCCGTGAGCTAGTGAACAGATTTTACTATTAATGTACAGAGCGCCCGTAAGCCAGTGAACAGATTTTACTGTTAATGTACAGAGCTCCCATAAGCTAATGAACAGATTTTACGATTAATGTACAGAGCGCCCATGAGCTAGTGAACAGATTTTACTATTAATGTACAGAGCGCCCATAAGCTAGTGAACAGATTTTACTATTAATGTACGGAGCACCCGTAAGCTAGTGAACAGATTTTACTATTAATGTACAGAGCGCCCATAAGCTAGTGAACAGATTTTACTATTAATGTACAGAGCGTCCGTGTGCTAGTGAACAGATTTTACTATTAATGTACAGAGCGTCCGTGTGCTAGTGAACAGATTTTACTATTAATGTACAGAGCGCCCATAAGCTAGTGAACAGATTTTACTATTAATGTACAGAGCGCCCGTGAGCTAGTGAACAGATTTTACTATTAATGTACAGAGCGCCTGTAAGCTAGTGAACAGATTTTACTATTAATGTACAGAGCGTCTGTAAGCTAGTGAACAGATTTTACATTTAATGTACAGAGCCCCCATAAGCTAGTGAACAGATTTTACTATTAATGTAGAGCGCCCGTGAGCTAGTGAACAGATTTTACTATTAATGTACAGAGTGCCCGTGAGCTAGTGAACAGATTTTACTATTAATGTACAGAGCGCCTGTAAGCTAGTGAACAGATTTTACTATTAATGTACAGAGCGCCTGTGAGCTAGTGAACAGATTTTACTATTAATGTACAGAGCGCCCGTGAGCTAGTAAACAGATTTTACTATTAATGTACAGAGCACCCGTAAGCTAGTGAACAGATTTTACTATTAATGTACAGAGCGGCCGTGAGCTAGTGAACAGATTTTCCCCTTTGAATAAGGAAGAAAATAAAAAAATAGTGAGGTTTTTGTATGGAGTCCTTATTCCTTGGTCATGAAAACTGTTAAACTGTTGTGTTGTGTTGTGTTACCTTCCTGGCAGTGTGGCAAGGACTGATGTGTGGAGAGGAAGTACTGCTAATGTAGTGCAGGGTCTATAAGAAATACAGAATGTAGCTTTACGTAGTGAAAGGTAAATATACCAGCCTATCTCATTAAATATGTATACAAAACCCTCCCCCAAACACTTTCTTCACATGCTTTACTTTATGAATATTAATAAGGTTAGCAGCACCCTATAGGGACACATTTCATAGGCACATAGGAAGTGAGTAACTTAAAGTTGTTGAAGGAGTAATATTTTTTTGTGTGTGTAGAAAAGGATTGAGTCCTTATTCTTTATTACTCTTTTTTATGTATTTATTTTGTAGGTGTTATGGAATCTTTCTGGTTCTTAGACCTTACAAGCAGTCGTTGTTTGACTTCCTGAAAAGTGCAGTTCATCATGAAGTTGGAGGTAAGAACTGAGCTGATGAGGGAACATGTTTTCTTTTTCTGTTGGATTTTATTCAGATCGGAGGAATTGGGTGTTGTGTTTCTTGCTGGTGTAGTGTGTGCTACTTGGGTGAAACTGAGGGCAGGAACAGGAAAGAATAACCTGCAGGTAAAATTTTCTGTTTTACAGGGAACTAAGTTTTATGAAACAACTATCCTTTGTACTTCTGATCCTGAACTGTAAAGGGCTGTATGCTGTTTTGCTTGTGAGCTTAGCAGTTTGTATTGATGAATGCAAAACCTGCAAAGGGGGATTAAAACACAGAGACTATTTAAGTGGAAGCTTGTTTTTTTGTGAATAATTAGCTATTTGGTTTAAAGCAGCAGTGTAAAGTAACACAAAAAATAAATTAAAATTGAGCTGTGTTTCCCTTGTAATAAGAAGTTGGGTCATTATTCTTCAATATTAAACTTGTGTAATTTACTTATTTATGAACTTATACTTTTGTAGTGTCACAAGGTATGAATCCATTCTGGAACTCACTACATTTCAGCTTTTTTGTGGCTCTGCAAATGCAAGATGTTCTGTCATCTTTGTAATGTGCCCCAGATTTTTAGTCAGCTGTTTCGCTCTGATACAGGAACTTAGAGCTGTAGATTTGTCTTACCCTCTGACAGTAGTACCATTTCTTGTAAATGTGTTTTCCTGTGTTTATAGATTGTTTTTCTACTTTTTAAATGTCTGTCTTCCTCCTTTGCGCAGACTGTGGTACAGCATATGTTGCAGAGGGCAGAATATATATAAAATCAGTGGTCTTAACATGTGAAAGGAGACCTTCTTCTATGACATTAAGTGATCAGCTCAGATATTATATGACCATGTTGTGTAACTGTTTAGTTAACTTCACGCTGTTGAAAGGTAACCTTATGTGACTTGGGACAGAAGCTTCAGAGGTTACCTGGCTACACAAGGTGTTGTTACTGTGCATAGCAGATGGCTAGATACTGTTTTTACAGCATGCAGGGCTAGTACAGTCTATAGTAAAGCATCAATAAGAGTCTAAAGGAAAATAAATAAACTGCCAAGAGTGAAGAGAAGCAGATACTTTTACTTGTCAGAAAGGAACGTGCAGGAAGATTCTGTCAGGTATAACTGTTTGTTCAAATATTTGCCCTTATGTTATAGTTATTATATCAGACAGACTGCATTGTTAACTGCTGATTTGGCTTTGTAGTATGTTGCTCTGACTGTAGTGCACAGGGTCCTGGGTTCAAACCTTCGCAGTGAAATGCATGGTGGTAACATAACATTTGGGGGGGGGGGGTTGGCATAGTGGTTAAGATGTTCATCTTATGGCTGCACAAGGTGCAGGGTTTGATTCTCACATGGGGTAATTGGCTGAGCATGGAATTGCCCACAAGAGCATTTAACTTATTCTCTGTCTCATATCGCCTACTTAGAGGTGATCTCTGCTTGACTTGCAAAGCCATGTCTGATCCAGCTCTGTTAGAAATGCTACATCTAAAGAAATCCCAATCCCTCTGCACTACACGCTCCACAGACCTCAACCTCATTATCACAATCAACAGAACATGCTGGAGGGACAGGTTTATAACCCAGAGACTGCCCATGCTGTGGAATAGACTTCCCATACATGTCACATAGAGCACCTCACTGGCCCTCTTCAAGAGAAATATTGATGAGTGGATGGGAAATAGAAAATTCACCCCAGGGATTAGTCCAGTGGTTCTACTCGACAGAAGCACTAGGAACTAAGGTTGGGTGGCATGATGCCAGGGTAATCCTATAGGCTAGGCTTGTAAAGGCTCCAGGGCCATTAGCCTAGTACACACCTATGAACCTCCTTAATCCAGTTTGGGGTCATGTGGGACCACAGTTCCTTACAGGACAGACACACTCACTCACTATCCCACAGCACGTATACCTTTAGCAGTTTGGAGGAACACCAGTTCACCTATAGCATGTCTTTGGGACGTGAGAGGAGACTAGAGCCCTTACCCCCAACAAAAGCTTATGCAAACACAGGGAGGATGTGCCAAAGAGCACACAGAAGGTACCCCAGGCAAGAACTGAACTGGAGAACCAAGTGCTGTGGGGCAGCAGTGCTGAGCACTACCACCACTGTGTCACTGGTGAGTGTATTATATTGGCCAATGTCAATACCTTTTTACTTTAGAACTCCTAAAGAAGTAAAGTAATTAATTAATTAATTATTTGATACATATAGATAAATACATTTCGGTTTTGTTGAGGATCCATAACCTCCTTGATGCGCAGTAGCAAGCACCGTCCCAACCCTGCCTGATACCCAGGATCATGGAAACCTCTCTAAATACTCCAAAATAATTATTCATTCTGCCTGTTTGGCCGCATGAATATTCATATTGTGCAGAAGCTGGCAATTTAGCTAAATAACAAAAGTTTTGACATTTTCACATGTTAAAGAGAAATACAAAATAAACAGTCAAACACATCCTTAACTTGCAGTGAGAATGCCATAGAAAATTCGGAATCTCAAAGAAATGTCAGTAATGCATTTCAGCCGTTACACTCAAGTATTCACATTGCAGCCAGTAATGTGAAGTAACCGAAATGAAAGTAACCTTACACAGTAATACCTAAATAATAACCCTAATACATAAATAGTAAGTAAATACCCACATAAAAGCACGGTTTTGTGTTACCAAGCATTTTTCTGAAGGATACGAAGTCAGAAACTGAAATGTCTGTCATTATATAGTAAATGCAGTCCTCACTGAATTGACAGAAAAAACACATATTTTAAAAATAATGGACTAGAAATACAAGGCAAAAATTTGGACATTTTCTGAAAATCTTGACGGTCGACAGCTATGATTTATACTAGAAGCGTGTTCATTTTGTGTGGAATGCTGGTCTTTAGCATGGCCCACAGGGATCCTTGTGTTATTGCTGGTGATATACGGAGTTTGCCTGGCATCCAACCATAAGAATATGAACAACAGTTAAGATTATAAATAAAATAACCATTCAGTGTGTAGCCATGAATCCAAAGTGCCCCCTTCTTTGACCCCATAGTTGTAGGTTTTCTTAGTAGTTTGCCTTACCTTGCAGTTGTGTGAAACTTTAATTAATAAATCTTATAGAGTGTAATTAATAAATCTTGGAGTGTAATTAATAAATCTTATAGAGTGTAATTAATAAATCTTATAGAGTGTAATTAATAAATCTTGGTGTAATTAATAAATCTTGGAGTGTAATTAATATATCTTAGAGTGTAATTAATATATCTTAGAGTGTAATTAATAAATCCTATAAAGTGTAATTAATATATCTGAGTGCAATTAATATATCTGAGTGTAGTTAATATATCTTGTAGAGTGTAATTAATAAATCCTATAGCGTGTAATTAATAAATCCTATAGAGTGCAATTAATATATCTTATAGAGTGTAATTAATAAATCCTATAGAGTGTAATTACTATATCGTACAGAGTGCAATTAATATATCTTATAGAGTGTAATTAATAAATCTTAGTGTAATTAATAAATCCTATATTGTGTAATTAATATATCCTATAGAGTGTAATTAATAAATCTTATAGAATGTAAGCAGACGTGTTGGGCTGAACTTGAGCAGAAATAAAAAGATGAGTAAGATTGATGTAACTTCATTTCATGTTTCATAACATAATTCATAATTTACACTGCCATTCATAAAAATGGATCAGCTGGAGGACGTGGACTGGGATTGGTGGAGTATATGGGCCTGCAGCTTCTGGGTGTAGTATACTGTAGAGTGTGCAATGTGAGTGATGGTGGTAGGGCTAGGGTAGATGGCCTAATGGTTAAGGTGTTTGCCTTACAAACACAAGGTGCAGGGTTTGAGTCTCACAAGGGATAATTAGCTAGGCTTAAAATGGCTCGCAAGGGCAGTTAGCTTAGTACTAATCTATGAACCTATGAGGTAAAGTAGTCTTTGAGGTGCTCTTTTTTCAAGTAAGCTAGTTATGCACCTTATCCCATAATGTGTTTGATACAGTGTACCTGCACTAATAGTGTACCTTTGTATGTTGGACTACATTACATGGGGGAACTGGATGTGTTGTCACCACCTAGATGGGCAAACCAAAGCGGGACCAGGTACGCTGTGGCTGAAAGAGATCCTAGGCCTTAAAAACATGTCCTACATGGACAGACTCAAAAGACTCCAGCTATTCTCTGTCTCATATTGCCTACTTAGAGGTGATCTCTGCTTGACTTATAAAGCCATGTCTGACCCAGCTCTGTTAGAAATGCTACATCTAAAGAAATCCCAATCCCTCTGCACACATGCTCCAGAGACCTCAACCTCATTACCACAATCAACAGAACGTGCTGGAGGGACAGGTTCCTCACCCAGAGACTGTCCATCCTCTGGAATAGACTTCCCATACATATCAAGCAGAACACTTTGCTGTCCCTCTTCAAGAGAAATCTTGATGAGTGGATGGATAACAGAAAGTTCACCCCAGGGATCACTCCAGTGGCTGTACTTGATAGAGGCACTGGGAACTAACATCGGGCAGCATGATGCCAGGGCACTTCTATGGGCTAGGCTTGTAAAGGATCCAGGGCCATTAACCTAGTACACACCTATGAACCTATTATAGAAAACACTAGACCCGTATACAGTTATGGGAAACACCGGTGGAGTGTAGTAACATTACAGGGAATGTTTATAGTAGAGGTATGTAGAGTAATGGGGAAACACTGGTGGAGTGTAGTAACATTATGGGGAATATTTATGGTAGAGCTATATACAGTGATAGGAAACACTGGTGGAGTGTAGTAACATTACAGAGAATGTTTATAGTAGAGCTGTATAGAGTAATAGGAAACATTGGTGGAGTGTAGTAACATTATGGGGAATATTAATAGTAGAACTATATACAGTAATGGGCACCACTGGTGGAGTGTAGTAACATTATGGGTAATGTTTATAATAGAGCTGTATATAGTGATAAGAAACACTGCTGGAGTATGATAGGATGGTTCAGTCTCTTACAAGGCTGCAGGAAGAGGTACATTAATAAACTGCATTGATAGGGATCTTTTTTGTCAGTGCTGTGAAACTTTCTATCAGTTGATCGAGTTTACAAACTCAAACCTTATATGCATGAGAACATAGGATCGAGTTTTTGAAAACTCAAAATGTTTGAGTGGTGATAGCTGTACAGTGAGGATCAAGAAATTTAACATTGTCCTCACTGTAATGTGTTCTCAGAGATGGTATATATAATTAGCAGGGGATGTGGGGGGTGTAGGGGTGCCCACTACAAAAATGTAAAAAAATGTAGATTTTTCCGTTTTTTATGTTCGAGTTTTCGGAAACTTGATCATATGGTCTCTTCAAGATTTTTTTTCCAGTTTCTGAAAACTCTCTCATCGGATAGGGATCTAACAAAAAGAGAGGGTCTCATCTGATAGGGATCTAACAAAAAGAGAGGGAATGATAAAAGTATAAACTAGTAGTCAAAAACAAAGGGACAGAAAAAAGATAAAAAATGCACAGCAGGGTAAAAAAAGTTCCAGTAGTGGATGAGCTGAAGGTAGAATCAGACAGACGCACTCGAGGGAAACGGAGTCAAGTAATGTAGACATGGGAGAGGAACACTTTACACATCAGGAGCTCATGGAGAATGAGATTGATGCACAATCATGCAGCGAGACAGATGAGAGGAACATTAAATGACCTAGCAGAGAGCACAGGATTAAAAGGTGTAGGACCATAGACTGAAAACAGCTAAATCTGAGGATGAGGGGATCCAGCATCGAGCAGTGAGACAGATGAGGGGAGCATTAAATGGCACAGCAGACAGCACATGATTAAAAGTTGTAGTACCATAGACTCAAAGCAGCTAAAGCTGAGGATGAGGGGATCCAGCAGTGAGACTGATGAGAGGAACATTAAATGACGTAGCAGAGAGCACAGGATTAAAAGTTGTAGGACCATAGATTCAAAGCAGCTAAAGCTGAGGATGAGGAGATCTAGTAGTGAGACAGATGAGAGGAACATTAAATGACACAGCAGACAGGACAGGATTAAAAGGTGTAGTACCACAGACTTAAAAGAAGCTAAAGCTGAGGAAGAGAGGTGCCCAGAACAGATGAGAGGATCATCAAATGACATAGCAAAGGGCACAAGATTAAAAGATGTAGTGCCATAGACTGAAGGCAGCTAAAACTGATGATGAGGGGATCCCATGAGGTGATCCAGAATCAAGCAGCAAGATAGATGAATGGAGCATTAAATGCACAGCAGATGGCACATGTTTAATAGTACCATAGACTGAAAGCTGCTAAAGCTTGTCTAAAAGCTGTAATCAGAAGTACAAGATTCGAATGTGTAAAGAACTGAGACCCATACATGGGACCATACATCACGCCATAGATGGCACCATATGTCACGTCATACATGGTACCATACATTCTGCTATATGCCACTGTGTAGTACATCCTCACATTACTTGGTGGTACTTTTTTAAGAGCCTGACAAGAAATTGGCACTGTGATAATTTAAGACAGAAATTTCAATTTAAGCAGCAAACTACTAACCATTCTTGTAACTGAGGGCAAGAGAATCTTATTGAGGGATTAAAAAAATCCTACAATAATTTTAGCCTTGACTAGAACTGCTAATAGTTTGTAGAGTCCATTAATACCCAAACAGTTAGCCGCGGTTAGCGTTGCTGCCTCACAGCAAGAGGTTCTCCAGTTCGATCCTTGGCTGACGTGCCTTCTGTGCAGAGTCTGCATGTTCTCCCTGTGGTCGCGTGGGTTTCCACCCAGTGCTCTGGTTTCCTCCCACATCCCAAAGACATGCTGTAGGTGGATTGAATACTCTAAATTGGCCCTAGGTGTGAATGTGTGCATGTGTGTTCCTTCAGTGGAAGGTTGGGCATCAGGCCGGCAACTTGACATTGTAAAACTCCACTGCCAATCAGGAGCAGACAGATGATCCACTGTGGTGACCCCTAACCGGGAAAAGCCGAAAGAAAAAGAAGATTACTACCCAAACAGTTGACAGGTTAAAGCATCTTGGTAAGGATAACACTGGCAAATAGTGAGATGGCTGCCTGATGTTATAAAAAAAAGATGAAATGATGTAGAAGTGTGGGGTTCCACTTTATTAATACAACTTCCCTGCTTGGGGGGCAGTGCACACCAGGGATCAGTTAATGGTCAGTTGGTCCAACTGGAGTGGTATTTCTCATAGGGGTGAATTTCCTTTTAGGATTTATCATATGAGACACATTACAGAAAGAAATCTAGAGGGCCAGATGAAAGTACATTACTTACATGAGTGGTAGTGCTTGCATTGTCTACCTAAAACACATGACATCACACAGCATACAGTCCAGCAGGAGTGCCTGCACAGGTTATTATAGGGAACTTACACAGAGGATCCTTAAGCAGACATTGTGAATAGTCCGAGTGCATTCCCTGAATACTGGTTGGTTGCCATGTTTATTACCTCAGAGATAGAAGTACTAACACATATAAAGAACCAGAGTCTTAAACTACTGCTGTCACTAAAAGTGAGTTGGAGCTAATGCAGTCGGTGGCACCAGTGATTTGCACACAGGTGCTTCTGAGAGACAACAGTATTTACTGGTAAAAAGTATGAGTGTTCACAGTGTGGCTATACAAGGGCTAATTGCCCTCAGAATTATGATAGTTGTACAGAGTTGATGCTACAGAACATTAATTTTACCACCTATTTGGTTCAGTTTGACAGTCTAGGGATGGTGGTTCACTTGATTTATTTAACATCACTAATGTTTACTTATTTAAGGTCCCTGAAGATAGCCGCTGCTCTTACAAAGTACGTTATCTTGGCATCTGACATCCACAAGTTCTGAAATTACTTGATTTTCTCAACGATTCAGTAGTTACTGATTTATGGAGATAAGAGATCATGTATGTTTTTGATTTGTACTTTAATTCGGAGTTTTTTTTTGTTACACCAAGAGGTTTTTACAATGACAGGTGAATCACTGAATTGGGAATAAGATTGTAGTTGTATTTGTGTTTCCCTAATCTTGACAAAAAACTTTTGATTGAGCCAGAATAAATGGAATATTGATTTATGGAATTATTCTTAAAGGCCTTTCTGTTTATGAAGTGCATTAGTTATGTGGGAGAAGATTTACAGTAACTCATTTGATCATGAACAGTAGGAATATAATAAGAGTGTTGGTTACAATGTTAGGATGGTTTGGTTCCATAACTTTGTGTTTTTGGGAATCTACACAAATGTAGAAACAAACATTATAAGTGTTGCCTTACCTGAGAACTTTTTGTTTATTTACTTTCTAGGCGGGCTCATTCAGTGATCCTTTTTAGCAATAACCCAAGCCAGAGAAAGAAAGCAAGGATAGAATTAGCAGACTGACTAAAGTAATTAAAAATATAGAAGTACTAATATTGAACTTCTTCCTCTTTCGGCTTTTCCCGGTTAGGGGTCGACACAGTGGATCACCTATCCGCTCATGATTGGCAGTAGAGTTTTTCGGTGTTGAGTTGCCAGCCCGGCACCCAACCTTCCACGGAAGGTACACACACACACACGCACTCATACCTAGGGCCAATTTTAGAATGTCCAATCCACCTACAGCATGTCTTTGGGATGTGGGAGGAAACCGGAGCACCTGGAGGAAACCCACGCGACCACAGGGAGGACATGCAGACTCCGCACAGAAGGCACGCTAGCCAAGGATTGAACTGAAGAACCTCTTGCTGTGAAGCGACAACACTAACCGCTGCACCACCGTGGCTGCCCAAGTACTGATATTGAACAAACATGCAAATTTAACCACCAGACCTGCTAATATAAAGGAAGTAACAGGGTATTGATCTGTGTGTGGTCGGTCAACAAGTGTGAGGCTTAAATGAAATGGTTTGAGGATAAACCTACTGCTTTTAGATCATTTCTATATGAAGACATCTTTAGCAGGCTTCTAGCAAGAAATGAAAGAGAACCAAGGAGGGAACTGGGGACAGAATGGAGGGAGGCACAAAAAATTAAAATACAAATTTTACTTTGAATACATTAAAGGCAGCTAATGAAATAATCACAGAGAGAGTCACACTTGAGCAGTTTATACAGAAATTGATAAAGATGGTCGATTTAACCTGGGACCCTGAAACAGATGCAGTCTAGACTGAGTTTAGAAGTAGGGAAAGTAGCTTCCAGGCCGCAGGTATGACTTTGGATGAGGTTGTTTTGTTTACACATTTATGTATAATTTAGAGGCAGAAGAGTGGGGTTGCCTTCACTTTGTGATATTAAGGAAAATGTGTAGACTAGTAATGGGGTAACTTGTAGTTGTAAATTAGAGTTTTTTTTTTTTTGCAATGCAGATGTTTAGGTAGCTTGTGCTGTAACTGCAGCTGGTTGGCCAGCATGTTCCCATGGGCTGTTAGGGGCTGTCAATCTACAGATCTATAAATCTTATGACATATTTGTAAACAGAGCATTATTATACACCTAACCAGAGCAGTATTCTACACAGCGGTCTACTTTTTATTATTTTTTTTTTTATATTTGAAATATATAGCTGGGAGACCGGAACTCTCATTCATGAGACTACATTTCTAAGCAACTGCTGAACACAAAGTGTAAATTTCTTATCTGTGTTATATCTCTATCTCTGTATCACACACACACACACACACACACACACACACACACACACACACACACACACACACACACACATACACACACACAAAACATGCAAAAATCCTTGTTTTTCGTAAATTTTGTTCATAGGGCAGAAAGCTAATGTGGATGGTATATCTGCTGCCTCACACATATCTATTCTAAGGTATTTCCTGTGGGAAAAAAGGGCAAAGTGTTTTTTGAAGTTTATGAGGCTATAGAAGTGTAAACCATCAGAGTTTGTATAGCCAATCATTTGATAATCATGTCTCAAGCTTCTCACTGTTCATGCTAACATATTGTCTCCCACGCTAACATTCTGTTTAAATTTTATTTACAGTTCTATACATCATTTAAAATCTGATGCTAACAGGGTATGTAAATATTTTTTGATATTTGTCACCTCCCTATAGCAGCCACTTACACTGAACTGCCCCCATTAAATAAAATTAACTGCAGACCAAGATGTAAGCCAAAAATAATATCCACCTTCTTGGAATACACCTGCAATCCTACTTTGCCCCGTGTTTTACTTCTTACACGCTAAGACATGTGCAAACCTTGGCCCTTTAACTGACTGTGAGACATACCCCCAGGAGCAGTAAAAATCAGTACAGAATTGTCTGGCTAAACTGCCAAAGCATATGCAATAGAAATACAGAAACATGGGAGTGGACTGAATGCTGCCAATAAAATATATTCTCTCTCCCAGAAGCATGGCTCATACCAGAATTATGTAACTGAAATCCCCCCTCTCTGCTGCAGTATCTTTAGAAGTGGTAAAACTCATATCCAGGCAGAAAGCTTTGTAGTTCTCCACAAATTACCATTCCTTTCCTCCCTCTATCAGAGACAGTTTCTTTGGAAGACATCAGGGAAATGGTAATCCTACCTGCAGCTATCAGAGCAAAATACCAAACACAAGTATTCATTTATATTATGGCAACACACTCACAATTGTAGTAAAAATAGCTTGTAGTGCGTCTCAACAAATATCCATGGCCAAACTGTAATTTTAGGTGATCCGAACATTGACAAGTCATATAATCCTGAACAGTGTTCTTATCCATCCCTAAACCTGTTTGGGTATTGTTAACTAGTTACCCAGCTAGGAAAAGTCTACAAACAGAAGAAAGTCTGTGAGCACGGTATCCAAATTTTTCCTCCTCCATAATCTGTTCCATCCAGTATTCTGTTCTTGCTTGACTGGACATCTCCTAGTAACTCTTCAATGAACTACATTTAGTTGTTCTTGCAAGTAATTACCTCCAGAAACCGAATAGTAATGCATTGCCTCACAGAACTGTTGTATCGACTTGACAGCTGTGCCTTTTTAACCTAAAAAGGTGCCATTTTACCTGCAGTAAGGATAGTCACTTATTCCCTTTGTAGTCTGATATCTGTCCTCTCCCCTTGTTTCCTGTCTGGGACTGCAGAAGGATAGTAGAATGAAAGGGATCTGGAAACAGGGGTACTGTGTGGTGCATCTGTCCACCATGGGGAGGTCCTAGGGAAGGGTATTGTGAATGTACCCAACATAGAGGGTCCTTGGGAGGGGTAATGTCCATGTATGCAGCACAGGGGCTCATAGGGAGGAGTTATATATATGTGTCCAGCAAAAAGGGATTCTAGGAAAGGGTAATGTGCATGTGTCCAGCACAGGGGGTCCTAGGGAGAGGTGCAGTGCATGTGCCCTGGAGGGTTGCAGTGCAGAAGCCTACCACAGAGGATACTAGAAAGAGGTGCAGTGAATGTGCCCAGTACACCCTATACTGGGGGGTACAGTGCCTGTTCTGAGCACAGGGGGTACTATGGAGAGGGGCCCAATGCCTGTTCTGAGCACAGGGGGTGCTAAGGAGGGGGCCAGTGAATGTTCTGAGCACAGAGGGTACTGGGTAGGGGCCTAGTGAATCTTCTGAGCACAGGAGGTAATAAGGAGGGGCCCTGTGCCTGTTTGGAGCACAGGAGTAATAGGGAGGGGCCCAGTGCCTGTTCTGAGCACAGGGGGTAGTAGGGAGAGGCCCAGTGCCTGTTCTGAGCACAGGGGGTAATAGGGTGGGATTCAAAACATGTGCTCAGTGTAAAGAATACTAGGGAGGGGCGCAGTGGATGTCTCCAGCACTGGGAGTACTAGTAAGGGGTGCAATGCATGTACCCATCAGGGGGATATGAGGAAGGGATTCAGAGCCTGTTCTCAGTACAAGGAATACTATAGGGGTGTATAGTGCCTGTGCCCAGAACAGGGGGGTACTATGGAGGGATGTGCAGTGCATATACCTAGAATAGGTTCATAGGTAAGTACTAGGCTATCTGCCCATGGGCATTTATAAGCCTAGCCACAGAGTGATGGTTTTCGCCTCCCCATTAGATTAGTAACCTGGGCCTCTGTCAACAGGGCTCCTGAAGTGATCCAGAGAATGGGGTACTAGGCAGGGGTACAGTGGTTGTGTCCAGAATAGGGGTTGCTGTAAGCTTCCTGCTTATTTTTTTGTGTACCAGCTTGCATATACTGAGGTCCTTCACTAATTAGTCACAGCTTCTCTTTGTAATTAGTCAGAGGGTGTTTCTACTTAATGTAATTAAATGTTCATATATGTAATAATTAAACAATAACCGACGCCTGGGTATGGGTAATGCTGGATTTACCCACGGTCGGTGTGGTTTGGTCACAAGGGCGAAGCCTGAGTGGCCAAACAAAGACAACCGTGAGTAAATCCAGCATTACCCACACCCAGAAGTGGGTTATTGCTATTATACAATGACATTATTTAAGAAATAAAATACTTACTTTTCTTAAATAATGGCATTGTATAATGCCTCCTTGCTGCCCTTCCGCAGCTGTCCAGTATTCTGCGGCAGTTCTGATGTACTGCACATGCGTATGGTTACGCAGTACATAAGAACTGTGTGTGGAAGCAACAGAGAAAGGAAGATCCCCGTTACTTTTAAAAATGTGTCTTGCTATGTTAAAAGAGTTTAACATAGCGAGATAGCTTTAAAAAAAGCAACGGAGAAAGGAAGATCTCCGTTGTTTTTTTTAAGATATTTCGCTATGTTAAACTCGTTTAACATAGCGAGATAACAGCAACGGAGCTCTTCCGTTCTCCGTTGCTGTCCAAAAAAAAAAAGACATACTAATGGAAAAAGTCTGGGTGACCAGACCTTTTTCCATCAGTATAAGTCTGATTTATAACATGCACGCTGACCAATCAGCATGCACGTTTTGGAATATTAATGGGGGATCGTTGTATAATCTCCAACATTTGCTGCAGTTACAGCACCAAGTGAGTTAGATTAAATGCACTGCACCATTCTACCTAGTCTTTCCACCGTTTCAGTGGATCAAGATTTTATAGTAAAGAATTAATGTAAGAACCCTTATCCTCTTGTCCTCTACTAGGAAACCAGAGGGTTGGCAGGATCCCAGAAGAGGGGTGCATGTGCCCAAAATAGTGAGTAATAAGGAGGAAGGGGTACATTGCATATGTCCAGAGTAAGGGGTACTGGAAAGTGATACAGTGCATGTGTCCAAAACAAAGGTACATAAACTGCATGTGACCAGAACAAAGGGTAATAAGAGAAGTACAGTGCATGTCTGCAATAGTGGTTACTAGGAATACTGGGGAATGGATGCAGTGCATGTGTCCGTAGTAGAGGGGGAACTAGGGAGTGGGGGTACAGAACATGTGTTCAGAGCAGGAGAGGTACTGGGGAGAGGCACCGTCTATGTGCCTAGAACCAATGGTACTACGGACAGGTATAGTGACCATGTCCAAAACTGTGTGTACTTGAAAGGGTTACACTGTCTGTGTCGGGAACAAGAGATACTAGGGAGGAATACAGTGCCTGTGCCCAGGACAAGAGGTACTAGAGAGGGGTGCACTGCCTGTACCCAGAACTGGGTGTGCAATGGATGGGTACATTATTTTTTCTTTGAATAGGGGGTATTAGGAACAGATTCAATGTAGAGGGTAATAAGTAGGCTTACAGTGCATGTGTCAATAGCAAGGGGTTACTGGGGAGGGGGAACAGTGCAGTAACCGGTTCTGAGAGTTGGAACTATGGGCACTGGAATAGAGAAACAGAATCAGTAAAAGTGTGGACTTGTACATACAATGTCCAAGATTACTCTGTATTGGAGTATTCCATTTTTTTGTGAGGTATAATGATCTCAGAGTTAGTATATACAAATATGGGAGCTTGCCCTTCACATTATGAGGGGTGCAGGAAGGTGCTTGCCCCCAGGAAAAAAAAAATAATTTTAAAGGAAGAAGAGCAATATTCAGCATTCATTGTTTTGCATTTTTTTACTTTTTTCATAACTCTGGGACTCTCAGAATTACAGTAGGGAGTCATAAAGTACATGCTCAAAAACTGAGGTACTGAAGGATACAATTCAATGGGTAACAGCGAGGGGGTACACTGCATGTGCTCACTACTGGCAGTATTAGGGAGGGATATAGTGCATGCACGCTTAACAGTGGGTGTTAGGGAGGTATATACAGTACCTCTGCCACTGTGTGTGTGTGTCACTGGGAAAAATAGAAGAAAACAAAAGGAACACTAACATGCCCTTTAAATAAATAAATATAGTTTTTGCAGCAGGGAGCAGACAGTTCTGTCCACCAAGGAAAAGAATCATTTAAAGAAAAATAAAATAATGCTGAAAATAAAACAAAGCAACAGTTTAAGAAACACTAACTTGCTGTTACAGTCCCTTAATGCACTGGTTAATCACTGCATCTTCTACAGGACACTGAGTGTGACTGGGAAAACAAGACAAGAAAAAATATTGTAGTGCTTCTTCCACATGCACAGCAATTATGTTATGCTGGAGTTTTTAATAAAAATTGTCTCCCTCATTGCTAACCCCCTCTTGAATCTGGTGAATTTTTGTATGTATGAAGAAAGGAAGATTTGCTATTTTTCGCAAAGACAAGTAGTGTCCTTAAAAAAATGTTAACATAGCTGGTTTTACTCATTTTAAAATAATCTGCATGTGTATTTTAATGAAGAGCAGTCAAATTCTGTATCCTTTCAGGTGCCTGAAACCTTTGAAGATGTTGCTGTTGAGTTTTCAGGAGAGGAGTGGGAAATGTTGAGTAAACCAGAGAAAGAGCTACACAAGGAGGTGATGGTGCAGAACTATGAGAACATGATTTCTGTAGGTAAGGTGGATCTTAGAGGTGTGTCCTTATTTGAGGGGTGTACTTATCTGACTTATCTGTAAGAGTGATATTATTATCTGAGTTGAAACTATTAACTGGTTAGATAAATCTTTTGTTTTATGTGTAAATTACTTTCTGAAATGTGCTACATCAGTCACCATTTCCTTCACAACATTTATCTAATTTTTTTCTTAGTTAATGACATCCTTTACTAGGAATTCTAGCCAGTAACCAAATGCTCAGTCTGACAGTAATTACAGAATAGATGTTGTAGTCCAAGTAGCAGGGCTGACAGCAGTAATATTAAGTTTCAACTTTATTAGTTTAACTTCTAAAATGCAGGTCATACGTTATCTTAGCACTGTGAACAAGTCTCATAGTATCAGATTCAGAAATAACTCTGTTTTGTCTTTAAATTGATAAAAATATAGTAAATGTCTTTTAAATTTTAATATACGTAATGTACTTCTCATCCCCAGAATTAGTTTAGCATAAAACAATTTATTAGTACAGTTAGCTAGAGAAATAATTACCCTTAACTAGTAACCACCATTTTGACTCATGAAGTGGATAAGTTTGCAGGCTTCCATTAATCCCTACTACAATACATGTAGCTTTAAATATACTAATGACCGAGCTACATGGACTCGCATGTCATGTGACATGGGCTGGTTTATCACTTCAGGAAGACAGCAGGATTACATGCCTAGTGTAAGATGAAATTCATCCAAAATGTTTGCATTGCTTACAGAGTATCCTGACAAATGTCCAAACATTGCTCGACATCAGAATTGGGGAAATATGTCTACAGAAGTGTAGTATAGTCCTTTTCATGAGTTTGTGCTTGGAAGTACAGAAGTATAACTCATTGCTACAAATAATTTTTTCTCTGTAGCTGCATGAAATTTTCTCATTGCAAGGCAACTTGGCAGGAAACTGGAAGTTTACATCAAGAAACTTGATTAATTCTTCAGTACAAGACAATAACCAAGAAGTCTGAAAAGTTACAGTGTGCAGACTGTCTCTCTGTTTCTGAGAAAGAATCAGTTTAACTCTTATTTTCTTGAAGAGGAGAAAATGGCAGCAGTTAGAACAAATAGAAGGGGTTGGGAGGGTGGCCTAATGGTTAAGGTGTTTGCCTTACAAACACAAGGTGCAGGGTTTGAGTCTCACAAGGGATAATTGGCTAGGCTTAAAATGGCTCACAAGGACAGTTAACTTAGTACTAATCTATGAACCTATGAACATTACAGTAATTATTGCAAGTCTGGGGGGAATTTGCCATTTATTTGGCATTTTCTGTTCACAAAGTCTTTGAGAGACTAAGGATTCTTATGTTAGAGCTGAAGAATTTGAATTTGGTAAGCTGCATGATTCAGTAATAATAAGAAGGCCACAACATCAGTGATGGCTGGTGGCTTCAAATCAAAGGGGAGCTTCAGGAGACAGCTGAATGAGTGGGACTAATGTGAAGGGGTGTGACCAACTAGAAAGGGGCGGGGCTATGCTAAAAAACCTAAAAACATGGACTTTAATTAAATACGCTGCCCTGGGTGCCAAACTGTCATTATGAGAGTCCAATCAAGGCAAAATGAAGTGTAGAAGAAAAAAATTATTTCAGTGCATTGGCTACATGACAGCTTACTTAATATCTAGATGTTAACAAAAAGGTTGTGAGACATTTAAAAATAAATTCCTTTTTGAATACATTACTGGAATGCCAGTCAAAATCAAGTATAAAAAAACAAGTAGCACTCAACTCAAACCACTTCTCTTTGCACTGCAGTTCTAATTATAATTTATATTCAGCTTTATAAAAGTACCAAGTAACATGCTGAAAGTAGCAATCTCTGAGATACCCTCACTTGTAAAAATGTTTCTTACCCAAAAAAGACCTGCTGCCTGACAACAACTATCTACTTGTTTCATGGGGAAACATGATCAAAGTAAAAAATGAACAGCAAACAAGAAACAAGCCCAAGATAAATTGCTTAAAGGATTACTGCACAGGTTATGGACCGCACATGATAGATCGGCATTCTGTTTAGATAATGGGTAAAGCCTGCAAAGATGACTGCAAGTCTCCAACAAATGCAGTGAGTTTCTGAAAACACTGTAATCCTGTCCTTTATTACAAATACTGTCATATGCATTTCAATACCCAAGGCTTATACACTATCTAGTTATGTAAATATTCTCTGCATGGCAACAACAAAAAGGCTTTCATTGTTAGTAATTCGTTAACAGTATGCTTATCAAAGCTTACTTGCATCTTACAGTCTCGGATAAGCTTACCTGATGGTCATTAAAGCATTGCTAATTAAACACAGAGCAACAGGCAGTGCAACAACATGCATTTTCTGAATAAGAAGCATAAATCAACAGTATAAAATATGACAGAAAACCAGAACATTCTACAAAATCAAGGATAGATGAAAAGCCACTGTAGTACTTGTGTCTACCTTAGATGGGGGGACACACTGCACATTTACACTGCATAACTGCTCCTTGCCTTGCTTGGACACATCCAGAGTCACTACATGGGGAGTGGGGTGCAAAAAGTATGTCACAATTTGAAATGTCTGTGGCTGACAGTGATAGCCCTGACACATTTGTCATACCTCTCAAACTTCAGAGCAAGAAATCTGGACAAAGCCATAAATAGAAGTGGTACAAAGGCCCAAAAATGAGGACAATTTTTAGATATTGCTCTTGTAAACTTAGAAAGATAATTAGGTCTTGCATTAGTATGTATTTTCTGAAGGGTATTAAATCCAAAACTCAAATGTCTGTCATTATTTTCTAACGTCAGTCTTTAATGATTTGCCACTAATTTGCCAGAAAACCATGATTTTATGAAAAAATAGACCAAAAATGTGATGCAAAAATATAAAATAGCCACACAATACAGTTGGGAACCTGTCAAAGAAGGGACACTTTTTAATATTAGTACTGATAACTTGAGCAGCTGACAAAATAAGAAAATCTACATGCATTTCTGAAATTAAAAGTAATCGATAACTCTGATTGTTACAATTATTTATTAATTGCAAACCCTCCACATTTTCATCCAAATTTGCCATTTTGCAGAGGGATTATTAGGAGGAGAGCAACATTTTGAGCCAAAATCGAGGACAGTTGAGAGGTTTGGATATATCTAATTCTATAAAGCGATTTATTTGCTTGTACCTCTTAATGCAGGAAATTTGGACAAGGCCAAATATATTGGGGGAACATACAAACAGTACTAAAATTGCTCTTGTAAAAACTTAGTTGACAGAATAACAGGTCTTGCATGCATTTTTCTGAAGGGTATGAAGTCTGAAACTCAATGTCTGTCGTTATTTGGTGACTTCATTCCTAAATGATTTGTCAGAAAACCACGTATGTTATGAGGAACAAACCAAAAATAAGAAGCAAAAATCTATTAATTCTGCAAAAATCTGGACAGTTGAGAGGTATAGTTCACCCAGAGCTGTCTGAGTTTGCCGCCCTTTCCCCTCACAAAATCATGGTCGAATGGGGCCTTCCCCCTGCAGCTATTCCAATGTTCCATTACTTGGCTATTTTGCCCCATTTACCATAAACACTGTAATGTGCATACTGTTTTACTTCTATGATGATTTGGATTTCATTTAAAAGTTTTATTTTACATTTTGCAGCACAGACACTAATAGACATCTGATAAACAAAGCAATGCAGTCTCACGATGAAAATAGACTCAGCATTAAAACTTTTCTGCCCTTGAAGCTCACATTCATTGAAACACCATTGAAACCCACATTCAAAGAAAATACATCTGGCAAGTGGCAGAAAAGATTAACTTTGGGCTGTTTTCAAATCATAGGCCCTTTGCACAGGAAACATACATGTGTTCTTTGATACACCTTCCTGATTGTATTAAATTATATTCCTTGTATAACACAGTAAAGTTGTAAGAAGGTGTTTTAAATGTATTGTTTGGAACATTTTTCCAGTAAACAATGAAACAAAATACATACACCAATAAAGACAAAACTGCCAAATTTATAACATTTCCATCATAAAAGTCTATTCAAACTTCTGCAATCCACCAGTATCAGTAAATGTGCAAAATCTCTGCATAAGTAAAAGTCATCTAAATAATTCTTCAAAACTAGCCACTAGAGAACAGTTAATCCAAACATTCATCAAATTTGTACACCGTAGCTTTCAACCTATTAGCACAAAAAACCTGGACAAAGCCAACAACAATCTTATAAACAGAAAATTGCTAGAATAAAAGGTTTTGTGTTACCATGTACTTTCTGAAGAATATGAAGTCTGAAATTCAAATGCCTGTCATTATTTTCCAGGAAACCACATATTTTATGAGGAACAGAACAGCAATATGAAGGAAACATTAAATGCTGTGTTACTGCCATGCATTTCACTGACAAGTCTTGAACCCAGGACCCTGAGCACTGCAGTCAGAGCAACATACCACTATGCCAAATCAGCTGTTGCTTTAAAAACAGCTAGACTGAAACTTAAATGGCTATCATTTAGTGAATTCAGTTCTCACCATAGCTCTCAACTTTTTAACAGAAAACAACTATGCAAAGCCAATAATGGGAGAATACAGCCCCCCAAACATTCAGTGAATTCAGTTCTCACCGTAGCTCTCCAACCTGTTAGAATAAAAAACCTGAACAAAGCCAACAATGATCTTAATTAACCAAAAATTGCTAGAAGAAAAGGTTTTGTGTTACCATGTACTTTCTGAAGAATATGAAGTTTGAAATTCAAATGCCTGTCATTATTTTCCAGAAAACCACAGATTTTATGAGGAACAGAACAGCAATATAAAGCAAAACTTTCACAAGTTGTGGTGGGTAGGGAATTCAAGCACCTGCTACCTACTCCCAAGGTACAGGGTTTGAGTCTAGCCACTACCAGGTATATTTCTTGAGTTGTTGTCACTGGGACATTTTATACACACACACACACACACACACACACACACACACACACACACACACACACACACACACACACCTGACCTTGCAGTCCGATCCCCTTCCAGTCTCTCTGGCTGTAACCTAATAGACATCTGTGGCATCTGTGAGACTGCTGCCTTATTCCGAATCCGGACTGGTTAAGCAGTAGTCCAGATTCAAGTTTTCCATTCATGCATGCGTGAGTTTTGGGATTTGGGATTTTTTTTTATTTTTGGCTTTCAGCTGGGGGGGGGGGGGGCTGCAGTCCAATAGGATGAGCCATCACTGCATAACAGTTACTTTTTAAGAAATGATGAAATAAGTGGTGGGATGTTAATGGAATTTTACATCTTTTGAGATTTGTAGACTTTTTTAAAACTTTCGCCTGAGTTAAAGTTAGTGAAAATGCAGCATTGGAATATACCTGTAAACAAATGTACATATATTAGCAGATTTACTGCTGCAGAAGTACTCAAAAGAAAGCATGTATTTTTTTTCAGTCAGAGCCAAAGAAATGGGTATAGGTTCTGAGACAGGATATGTAACAGTAGCATTCGTCACTCCAACTGCCTTTACTTTATATTTTGATACTGGTATTTGACTATCTGAAGTAATTTTTTAATATAAACCTAGTGGCTCCAGTGTCCACCAGGAATGGAATTTTCTTTGCATTTATTTTTACTTTAACATAGGGTCCCTTTTGATCTGTTGGCAGCAAAGGGTCACGATTTATTGTTTCTAATTATTCTGGCATAGTTAGTACAGTGATTTCTGACTTCTTCCAATGTGAGGAGTTGGCGGGGGAATGCAGCATTATTATAATTTGGCTGCCATTCAGTCCAGGTATCTTGGACTCTCTGTATTCTCCTGTATGGGCATTCTTCTCTCCAATGTCCTGCTTCTCTACAATTGAAGCAAGATTCATCAGAAGAGGCAGGAGGGGCACTGCCAGCTCAATGTTGCCAACCAGCTGCACTTTGTTCGCTTTGACCAGCACTCTTACCAATCCTCTAGCAATTCCTCTGCCCCGACCCCTCGGGGCTTTCAGCTGCCTGATTTGCAAAGTTAACAGCTTACCCTCAATATCTTTTCTCCTTTTCTCCTAATACTCAGTGCAGTGATTTGCAATGCTTATTAAAGACTCTGAGTCCTTACCCCACCAGTCTATAAGCACTTCCTTTATTTAATTTTGCACAGGGGCTTGCAGACCCTGCACAACGGTTGCTGCAATAGCTGGCTTAGCTTGTTCTTCTGGATCTGGTATCCCTGAATGTCTAGCAAATGCTTTTTTAAGACAACTCAAATAGTCTGCAGGGGCTTCCCATTTATTTTGTTTACATGCCTGTATCTTAGATCAACCAGTCTTAAAAAAAAACACTTCTGTAATTTATATTTAACAGTGCTGTCCTTTTATCCTTTAATGCATTCCCTGTGAAAGTAAAATCTGCTGTCTCCGGCTTCTCAAGTAATTACTTTTTTATTTCATCTGAAGTAACTACCCTGAGTAGCTGATTTAAATCTGTCAAGGAAGGATTGTAACATTCTATTATAGTTTTTAGTTCTTCCCGAATCCCTAAACTTTAATGGATCTTTTCTATTATTTGAAAAACGTTTAGACATAGTATGCAGATTAGCAGGGGTCCAAGGATGGTGGATAACCTCTCTACTATTAGCCCCCAAATTTCCCTAAGAAGTGCCAAAAGATCTTCTCTGGATATCATTGCCTCCTTTCCTACCCTGTCATGAGCGTGTGTGATGAGCTACAGGAGTATCAAATACTAGTGCTCCTGCTGGAGGGGTAGAAGCTTGTTGAGGGTAATAGGAAGAAGAAGAAACTACCTCAACTGCAGAAGCCTGTTCAGGAGATGAAGGTTGAACAGGGGAGCTCGGTGTCACACTGACCTGGTGTCCAATGCACAGTTGTCCAAACATTAGGAGGCCTGAAAACAGCAGAATCTTGTACAGGAGTTACCTGCATTGGTGCATATGGGGGTGGGGTGCAGTAGCTACTGGAAGATTATCATCCTCTTCAGAAGTTTCTGCTTTTTGGCCATCCTCAGTTTGTTTCAAACCTGCTGACAGGATAAAGGGATCCCTTTTTACTGGTCTGTACTGCATTTTTTACTCATTTTACCTGCTTTAACAGTTTCCTGTTTGCATCCTGTAACCCCCTTAATGCTGACTCCTTTTTCCCTTTTAAGTGCTTCTGTATACCAAGAATAAAATACTGCCATTTGTTCCCCACTTGCTTTGTTTTTCTTTTCTTCCAAAATACTCTTCACTTTCATTAATTTATCCCTATCATAAGATCCATGTAATGGAAATATCCCACTAGAGCAATTTTTAGTAAGCTGAAACCATTTATTCAAATACTTACAACTTTCTTTATCATAATTCATAGGTTCATAGGTAGGTACTAGGCTATTGGCCCTATGGCCTATATAAGCCTAGCCAAATGGTACCCTGGCTTTTGCCACCCAAGAAAATTATTTACCTGTGCCCCTGTTGAGCAGAGCCACAGAAGTGATACCCGGGATGAATTTCCTAACTCCCATCTGATCATCAAGATTTTTCTTGAAGAGTGCTAATGAGGAGCTCTGTTTGACATAGACAGGTAGTCTGTTCCAGAGTATGGGAAGTCTCTAGGACAGGAATCTATTCCCTCCAGCATGTTCTGTTTATTGTGGTGACAAGGTTTAGGTCCCTAGAGCATGTAGCTCAGAGGGATTGGGATTTCTTTACGTGGAGCATGTCCAACAGCTCTGGGTTTGAGATAGCTTTGTATGTTGGGCAGAGATGGCCTCCGAGTAGGTGATATGCGACGGGAGTAAAGCTGGAGTTCTTTGAGACAGTCTGCATAGGACATCTGTTTGAGGCCAGTAATCCTCTTTGTGAGTTATTTCTGTGGCCTTTCCAGTTGATGTAGATGTCTTGTGAGGTACATACCAAAAGGGGCGTTGTACTCTATAATGGGTCTAATGCGTGATGAGTAGAGGGGAACAATGACCTCTTTTTTTTCCTGGATGAGAAACCTTTTGTAATGAGGTATGCCACGTCGAAGGATTTCCTGACTACTGTGCCGCTGTGATTATCAAAGGAGAGACTACTGTCCACCTGTGTCCCAAGAAATGTCTCTTATCACACTTTCGGTGTTAAGTAGAATACCGCCTATGTGGTAGTTCATGGGTACAGAGTTTTTACCAAAAGGGATGACCATGTACTTTTTGGCATTGAGCTTGAGGCCATGGCTTTGACACCAAGCATCTGTCTCAGTGAGGCCCTTTTGTAGGATATCCACATCATTAGGAGTTTTGATTATGGCTCCTAGTTTGCAGTCATCTGCGAACTTTGTTAACCAAAGATCTTCTGTGTTAGCCTGTACTTCAGAGAAGTAGATACCAAACAGGAGAGGACCCAGGACTGAACCCTGTGGTACTCCACTTGTCACTGGTCTGAAGTTGGATTTGGAGTCTGCTACTTTCACAGTGTGGGTTCTGTCAGTGAGCCAGTTGGCAACCCATCTTGTGACATAGGGATTTATACCTAGTTTAGTGAGTTTATCTATAATTCCAGAGTGGGGGATGGTGTTGAATAGGCTGTGTGAACCACCTAACCCTCCTCTACGGCTTTGGTGACTGCTTCAAAGAAGTCTTTCAGGTTTAGGAGACATGATCTGCCTTTTACAAACCTGAACTGGGTAGGGTCCACAGTTTGGAGATTACCAATGTCATTGTTTATAAGTTCCAAGATGATATGTTACATAGCCTTGCAGACCAGGATCATCAGGCTAATGGGGCGGCAGTTCCTGGGGTCCGTGGTGGCTCCCCCTTTGTGGAGTGGGATAACCGTTGCTGTGCGCCATTCAGTGGGCACAAAGCCTGAAGTGAGGCTTTGATTGAACATGGTACTTAGGTGGGGTGCCTGTTCGTTCTGTAGTTTGTGTAGAACGCAGCCTGGGATGTTGTCATGTGCCATATCATATGATACAGATATCATAATTCCCTTTTCAGTGATTTGATCCTGCTTGCTTATCTTTCTTCCCATTTTCCCTGTTAAGACTTACCTTATAGATCCTGGATCCTGGTAATGCAGGGAAAAGAAAATAATATCAGAGTCCACACAGCATTCAGGGAGGGAAGGGTAGGGATTCTGTATCAGTCCACACAGCATTCAGGGAGGGAAGGGTAGGGATTCTGTATCAGTCCACACAGCATTCAGGGAGGGAAGGGTAGGGATTCTGTATCAGTCCACACAGCATTCAGGGAGGGAAGGGTAGGGATTCTGTATCAGTCCACACAGCATTCAGGGAGGGAAGGGTAGGGATTCTGTATCAGTCCACACAGCATTCAGGGAGGGAAGGGTAGGGATTCTGTATCAGTCCACACAGCATTCAGGGAGGGAAGGGTAGGGATTCTGTATCAGTCCACACGGCATTCAGGGAGGGAAGGGTAGGGATTCTGTTGCCATGCAATGACAGAGGAGATATTTCAGTCAGCCTTTTCCCCCAGCACCCCTTGCTTTTGTGCCACTGTTGAGCTCAAAGGTTACAGCTCCAACATTACAAACAGGATAATGGGGTGGATAAGTACTGTGTCCAGAACTGACCACTCTTTTGGACCCTCTGAGTGTCCTTTCATATAGTCACACCTACAATCTAGTGTGCTATGGGCTCATGAATTTGATTTAACTCTGCACACACACCTATGTCCCAGCATGCTGTAGGCTCATGAATTTGATTTAACTCTAATTTTAATTATTTGTTTCTCTCTCTCTCTTAGTACACAGCACAAAACATCTTGTCATACGTTAAAAACACAAAATATCAGTTGTGCTTTTTACCTTTTTGTCCTGAGGGTATAGCCCTTGACACTTGATGCCTCCTTGTGTTAATTTCCTTGTTTTGTTTTATTGTTTGTGGGATCCTCCCATTATTGTCTAACAAACAAATGTTCTGTGGGATCCACCCACTATTATTTTATATATACATAACAAACTACTCTGTCATTTAACAAAAACAGTTATTCACTTATGTCACAGACAGAGCTTGTACTACAGTTATCTAAAACAGAAAAAGAGAGAGAAAAAAATTCCACAAGTCCATTTACCCCCCCTCATTTTGTGTAACAGCAGTTTGTACACCCTGAATAGTTAACCTCTGAGTATCATGTACAAAACAATGTGGAATTCACAGAAGAACATTCTGTGCTAGGCTCTTATGATCTATTCCACCCTCTTCTGCAGCAATGCCAAAGTTCAGATCCAAGTCATGGCACCAAAATTATTATAGTGCTGTAAAAACATAAATATATAACAAATAGCTTTACCTGTCAGTCTTGAGTCAAGAATAACTCTTTTGGATGTGCAAAGTACATTTTTTATTGTAACCAAACAAACCACAGTGCTAGGAGACTACCTTTACAGAGTTTTAAATCAGTGTCCCCAGCAACAAAAACAGAGTTTATATACCATTTTTATTAGAAAGATACATGCAAAATTTTGACATTTTTATATTAATTAACAATTAGAGTCTCTGTAGACCCTCATGCATCTTGCTTAGATCTGCACATGAACACTTTAACAACCATACCTGTTTTGTTTTTTGACCTTGTGCCTTCAGTACCAGTGTGCACTATCTCTCTATATTCCTTATAATCACTCATCCCTCAACCTCAAGGAGTTCAGAACTCTCATAAAATCTCTTTCACTTAGCTTTTCTTGCCTCCTTTTCAGAAATATTCCAGGACCAAGACTTTATTTTAACATTCTTAACCCCTTCAGCACTTTCTTTACCTTCTGTTGTCTGTTAATAGCCTATTTTTAAAATGTAGTTATAAAACACTTGAGAGCAAGAAAGCTACAACTTAAAAACTGTGGTTTGCAGAATCGTGCCTCCATACTATGTATTGCTTTTAACATAAACAATTTATAAACATTTTATTTGGCTCATTAGTGAAAAAAACTGTAAGTTAATATGGATTGTGTGAAGAATAATCATGAGAAAATACATTTTCCCCTAATACTAGTAAGTATATTTGAAATACTGTAGGAATTCTACAGGCCACCTTAAGTCATTGAAGAACCTTGGGAGTGATCAACTTGATGCATCTGTGAAGTTAAGACTATTAATTTATGCTGTTTACCCTGTTAATAATGTAATGTATTATTAAATTACCCTGGCCCCTACACACCCTGTATTGCCTACTTTAAAGTATTCTTCTCCCATCTTTAACAACATCCACCTTGCTAAACAAACACAAGCAATGTTGCTACAAAAGTAGCATGATTCACTGCCAACCTGCCAAATAGAACCCACAACTCTGCCTCCCTAAGGGAATTACAGTGGCTGGAATTCCCACATTATCTAACCTACTCACAACTTCCACAAATCTATAGCATTGTATATTAACCTAACAACTGTCCATCCATCTCCAACCTCATACAAATATATAACCCTTCCAAGCCACTATGTCCATCACACAAATACCTATAACATGTAGCCAAACCTAATAGTACTGCTGACAAATCACTACTCTCCCACACCCTTGCTAAATCCTGGAACTTCATCCCACTAACAATAGGAGAAGAACACTCCTAAATAATTTAATAATGTCCTACCTACTCAGTTGCCAGCTCTGTGCATGTGATATTTTCCACACACTTACTGTTACCACTGTTTTATGTAACTGGCCATAATACGGCTACTTATTCACAATCTCACCTACCTGTCATCCACCCCCTCTCCACTGTTACCTCTATTTCCATTTTACCTGGACCTCCTCAATACTCCTTCATAATGTATAACCATCTTCATCCTATAATTACTTCACTGTCTCCTAATTAATATCTATTTTTCAGCTGATTCAATTTGAAAGTAATTAGACTCGTATAGGCTATATACTTAGCTAATATTTTACTGTATCTTCATTTAACTGTCATGTTTTAATTAACTGTTATATCATTACAATTCTGTGCATGATCAGGTACTATTCTGTGTATGTCCATTTACTATCCTATGGAAGTACATTTATTATGCTTTGCTTTAACTATCGTATTATTACTAGTCTGTGTATGTATGTATGTGTATTGTGTAAATCTTGTATAATTGCCTTATACTCATTCTGTAAAATTGAGCATTTTCCCTGGGCCTCTGCTGAAAATAAGATTTGTGCCCAGGTGGACTTTTCTTGTAAACAAAAGCAGTAAGTAAATAAATATAATTTAATTAAGCAAATTCTCATTATAATCACAACAAATGCATCAAGGATAGTAAATAAATCTCTCTGAAATAAAACTTCACTTAAAAAGTATTCAATTCTATGTTAGAATAGTAGAAAAAGTACAAATTTGAATATGGATGAATGGAATGCTCTGAGGTCAGTACAGAGGGATGAGACCATTGTAATTAGACCTGCTGATAAAGAGGGTCCGGTAGATGTGATGGATCATGATTATTAGGTTAATTCCATGAATAATATTTTGAAAGATGAGAATGTTTATAAGAGAGTTGGAAAGGATGCGATTGATAATATGATTTTAAATATATATGACACACTGCATGATTGTTTATTGTGTAGGAGTATTAGTTTAGATCTTTTTAATTATTTTATTGTAGATAATCCTCTTATTCCTGTCATATATGGCCTCCCTAAGATTCATAAGCCCCTCACATCCACCTTTTAGACCTATAGTTTCGGGCCGTGGTTTGTGCACTGAGCCCCTATCCATTTATGTGGAAAAGCATTTCAGACCTGTGCTAGATGTGAATGAGCATATTTTGAAGGACTCCAAGCAGTTTTTAAATGATCTTTACAAGTTTGTTAATGAGTGGAAAAAAATCTTGTGATGTTTTATTGTTAGTTACATTGGGCGTCGTTCATTGTTCACAGTTATACCCAATATGATTGGAGTAGAAATGTTGAGAGAGTATTTATCGGAACATAGCTCCTTTGGGCACACCTTTATAGAAATGATTTATTTGCTTATGAAGATTATTCTTGAGAATAATATCTTTTTGTTTAACCAGCAGATTTTTCTGCAGAGAGTGTGTGTAGCCATGGGTACATCTACCGCTAGTAGTTATGCCAACATAGTTATGGCCTATTGGGAAAATGAATTTGTGAGATTAAGATGGCAACAGCTTGTATTTTATAGACATTTTGTCGATGATCTTTTTTTATTATGGGATGGCACGGAAATGGAGATGGCATTGTTCCTTGAATGCCTCAATGCTAATAGTTCATTTCTTAAGTTTGATATGAATGTATCACGTAAGGAAGTGAATTTCTTGGATGTTAAGGTATTTAAAAAGCATAATGGATTGTTTAGTACCACTGTATATAAGAAAGAGTGCATTAGAAATGGTTTGTTACACAGAAGGAATATGCATCAAGGACACATTTTCAGGAATATAGTAAAAGGGCAAGGTTTAAGGATGTCCAGGCTAAATCCTGATGATGATAGATTTAAAGCTGACTTGGATGGTTTGAAAGTTAGATTTAAAAATAGGGGTTATAATGAATGGGAGGTTGAGGCTCCACTACAGGATGTATATCAATTATTGTCCACCACAGCCAAGCCTTACTTTTCTCATTCAGATAGCCAACCAGATTCTGTTAGAACTCAGAGTGGTGTAGTACGTGTTCCTATGTATTTTGCCAGCAGTGTTAATTAAATAACTGATGTAGTCAAAAAGTATTGGCCTATTTTAACCAGCAATTTTGATATTAGGAATATTGTAGGGGACAAACCATTTTTTTCTTTTAAGAGCAAAAAATCTCATAAACACATGCTCTGCTATCCTGAAATTGGAAGTAATGTGCCAAGGGATGTGACATTTGCTATGCCTGCTATTACCAGATGTAATTTTTGTATTTATATTGATCCTTCTGTGTCATTTGAACATCCAGATATGGGGAGGGTATTTACTTTTAGAGTAAATGCAGATTATCATTCCTTAAAGGGCAACAACAGGATTCTGTTATTAAATGCTCAACTTCTCTGTCCTTTTTCTCCCTATGTACTGTCCTGCTATGAATGAACAACAATACAGCATGTAAAATTATTTTAAATTGACTGTTTCTCCACTAGAACAGTACCTTATTGCACTGTGGTGGTTTCTCAAAAAACGTTTATCCCGCCCTGAAAAAGTCACCAATTTGTTGATGTCATCAAGGCCACTGAATACAGGTAGTTTTCTGGCCAATTCCCTCCCCAAACTGACATCATTATTTATTTATTTATTTATTTATTTATTTATTTCCAGTTTGATGACCGGGGAGGTCCACTGGGTGCAAGGAGCCCATTTTCAGTGGAGGCCTGGGGAGAAAAGTTCCATAATACACAGTAACAATAAGCAAAAAAGTAATATTACAAAGTAAAACTCGATACAAAAATAGCGGAACATGCATTACATACATATATACTAGAATAGAGACAAGTTGTACAGAGGATTAGTTGCACTGAGGAAGTAGATGATTTGTGCGAGGTTATAAAATAACAGTTGTAATTCATTTGATCGTAGTTATAAAACTGACATTTGTAAATACAATTTTCCATTGAAGGGGTGAATATAGGTGGAAAGTACATTATTTAGAAAGTAAAGATTCAAGACAGACAGTTAAAAAATAGAAAAAGTGGAGTGCATACATCACAGTTTAGGATACAAAGTGTGGATGTTCTTAGTTAAATAACATCAAACTTTATGAGGTGCCAGTAGAGAGAATCACTCCCAGATTGGGGAAAGAGAGGACAGATAGTAAACTATTTACAATAATATACATTTAAGATATAGATGTTATATTCATCATCGTGACCATCCTAAAACCCACCCATGCTGTGATGTCACCACTCCCTGGTTCTTCTCATACAGAAAGTGAAGGCTAGAACAAGGAAACAGTACATGAGGCAAGTCTCCTGCTGTGAGTTGTCAGTCACAGCAGGTAATAGCTCAAATTAACCTTAGCACGTTGACAGCTAGGGAAGTTAGGTGTGAAGGGGGTTGCGAGATGAGTCAAAGTAGTACAATTCAGACTTCACAAAAAAAGCTGCAATTTATCCATTATAAAAAGAAGCAGCAGTAAAAAGCACTTTGAAAGTCTGTTCTGTGGCATTTGTACTGTTTGTGTTTTAAGTAAGCGTCATGAAATGTTACTTAAAACTCACTGACTGAAAGACAGCAGCGTATGCATATAAAATCAATGCAGTGACAGGAGATTTAGGAAGCAAAAAGCCTGCATGATATAACTTTTTACAGCCAAGCACTGCATTGTGGGATACCGAGGGGCAGACTAAACAATCAGAATTACATCAAAATGTCAGACCCCATGTGGTCAGACTCAGAAATTACATATAAAATATTTAAAAACCTGTAAATAGTCCCATAGTGGTGTTAAAATGTAGCAACCCCAAACCATGATGAAATAAACAGTTTTTTGAGTCTGTGGGTGCGGTTCTCCTGTAAATGTGATTTATGTAGCTGTTTGTCAAGAATGTTCATGTTTTTATGTAGGATAGACCAATAGATGATTGAAGGATAGAATTAGAGAGCATGTATATAGTATTAGAAATGGATCTCTCAATAATGCTCTAACTAAGCATGTGAGTGAACGTGGTTCCACACACAGATTTAAATTTTTAGTTATACAGAAGGTGGTAGTTAATGGACATGATGTGGATATTGAGAGTATGACTGAAGCCTCAGAGAGTAGATGGATAATCAGACTGAGGGCTGATACAGGGAGTGGTCTCAATGATAAAGTACAAATGAAACCACTCATTAAGGCTAGATCCCTGTATAGATGAATGTTTTAATGATGATGGTAGATATATTTTTATATTTTTTATATATACATTTTTGTATATATTTTCTGAATTTAGTTTGTTTTATGTTATTAAAAACGTGTTGTTTTTTAAAACAATATGACTTATTAGTTTATTTAATTACATATGCTTTATGACTGGTTGTATTTGTGTGTTTTTTCATTAAATGGGTGGAATGGCTTGATATTTTGTAATGTCTGATGAAGCACTGTTTTGACTGTGAAAGCATTAACATTTGCAATAAATCTCTCATTTGTTATTTATATTAACTTCTCTGCCATTTATTTTTATTCCATTTTATTGGTACCATT
The DNA here is from genome assembly GCF_019279795.1 of Protopterus annectens. Taxonomy (NCBI): domain Eukaryota; kingdom Metazoa; phylum Chordata; order Ceratodontiformes; family Protopteridae; genus Protopterus; species Protopterus annectens. The sequence goes on from NC_056732.1 coordinate 1,868,369,066, forward strand.
TGGAGTAGAAACCGCTGCCTTACTTTGACTCACTCTTATGGACTTTTTAAGTAAATTCTCATTGTAAATTTCCTGCCTTCTGTCCCTTTATCCTTACTACTTCTATTGTTTCTACTTACCACCTGACAAGTTTTTCCCCTCCAGTAAAATTCCATCTCATACTCGCTACCTTCTGCAGCTACAACTTCACTTCATCTTTCTTTTTCTCTGTATCACCTAACAAATGTACACACTATTCACCTTTCCTTCGATACTCTCTGCTTTCTACTCTTTATCACTTCCTCTCTGCTTCCTATTCCTGTCTCCCATACCACCTGTCTTATTTCTCCTAGCCATAAATGTAAAATTGTAATTTAACATTTTAAACTTTATTGTGTATGACAAATTGTCTTGCATTAACATGTAATAAGTCTATTTTACTGACTGCAGATTTTTCTTCTAGTATAGCTGCCTTTCAGTTATTGTATATCCAGATTGTAACTTTAAGCTTTATATTTTTCTTTCTTGTGTAAAATTGGCTATTTTGTTATTCGAATTTTCTTCCTGGGCCTCTTCTGAAAAGGGGCTACCACAGCCTGATTAGACTATCCTGGTCAACAAAATAAATAAGTTCTGTTATTTAAAAAGAATCCCACATATTTTGTCTTGAAAATGGGAGATGGGAGCAAGATTTCAAATAGTTAATGATATATGGTGTAGGATTTTTTCTACTCTTCAAACAACATAAAATATTTTTTAGTGTTGCTAGTAAGTTCGGTGTTGCAAATCCAGTTCCAGGTTGAGGAGAAATCTTATTTGTAGCATAGTAGCTACTTTTGCTAACTTTTAAACTGCAATAAAGACAACATCAATGTCCCAAGGGTGACTGTCTATGAAAAGTAAAAGAGAAATTGAGTTAATGCAGAGTCCTGTGAAATCCCATTAAGATGACCTGTGATGGAGAGGGAGTTTGGGCTCCAAAGACTGAAACATCTACTAGATCAGTAGGCCCTTAATCAGGGGGGTACTTCTGGAGAAAAACCATAGTCATCAAGTTTAATCAGTAACAGATTATAATTAACTGTTTCAAATGCTCTTTTTAAGTCCAGAAAGCACTTTCATTTAGCACGTCCTTTTCCACACTAGCATAAAGTTGAGTGGTTAACAGAAGATAATTGTTTGTTTGCTATATTTTAGGCAGAAACATTTATGCAATGTAACATATATTTCTAGATAAGTTTTTCTAAGATCTTCCCTAGAAGGCAAAGATTGGCAGATAGTCTGTAGTCCGCAGCAGAGATGGAATGGAGACTTTAAGAAGAGAATGACAAGAACACGTTTAAAGTTGGAGAGTACTGACCCACATGTTAACAGGTTGTTTCTATAATTGATGGCTTTGAAAAGAGTCTTCATTTTGTTGTAGCTCAGTGCTTTGATATAGTAATAATTTTATGTAGTGGTACACAGGAGTTGGTAATATTAGACAGTGCAAAATAGGAGTGAGGAGCCAGCAAGGCTGAGGAAATATTAGAGTGCAGGGAGTGCATTACATTAGGTGACAGGTTAGATGTAAATAAAGTTGGATTTTGGAAGGATTTTTGGGAGATGGTGTTTTTTCAGGTTTTGAACCTGAAGATTTCTGAAGTGAGTCTTGGCTTCATCAGTGTAGTGTACATCAGTTCTTTTGGAACTTTTGTAATAGTAAACAAATCAAGTTGTATGTAGTAATTTATCTTAAATTGAATTCTGTAAGGTACAGCACAGGTGTAAAGCAAAGGTAGGGGCGGTACAGTTATAAACTTCTGACCAATCAGTAAGTAGGAATTCTGTTTATACTAGACTGCCAACATTATTTACAAGTCAGTAGGAAAATGTCTGTCTTGGGGGAATTTTAAGAGTTTTGAAGGAGTAATATAAGAAAACAGCAATGACTGAAAGATCATTAGAAAGGCTATCCAACTGAAATTGCCTGTATCGAATATTTGAAATGAACACATTGATAAGAGAAGAGTGCTTGATCTACCTCTTAAGTGTAATATGCTCCATTGCTCCCTCACCAATTGAGAAAAATTCAAGTGATTAAAGACGCCTTGTAGGGAGTTGGAGAGAAAAAATTCCAGCTCAGGTTAAGATTTCCCTCAGGGTATACTCAGTTAAATATATTATTTATAGTGATATTTTTCAAGAATAGATAAATTGGAAGGTGAAAAATAACAATATAAAAGTCTGTGTGATTCTCCCAAGAAGTTACATCTTGGTATCTATTTGGGATTCTGCTCACCGGTACTGTCATTTTCAGAAGTTAATTTTGGGGAAACATTGAAGCCTTTTTGTGCTGTGGTAAGGTCATTACCTTGAACCTAGTGTGTTATTAGAAAAATATAATTCGAAGTAACTTGAGGGACAACCCAAGAGGGGTCTTTTAAGGAAGGATTTAGAAATTGGAGTCAGTTTTGGATTATAATGAGAGCGTAAAATATCTAGGTTTTCCCATTTGTTGTTTAAGCTGCATAAATTCAGTGACACAATGGAGAAGTGTTTAAGGCTGGTAGAATGAGACATGTCCAGGATTTAACTGAATGTCTCCTGAAGAAGTAGAATTGTTATGATAATTAAGATGAAACTGTTTCTGAGATTTCCAGATTGTTCACACTGGGGAGCACAATGGGGAGTATTTTTGGATTATTATGATGGAGTAGTTGGACTGAATGACTTGTAATTAATTTACCACACATGTACAGTAGACAAAGAAAATGTTGGATTAGAGGTTTTAAAGTGTGACAGAGTATTGTAATGAGGTGGTACCATGGTTGCATTTGTGTACGTTTTATTTATTTATTTATTTGCATCTGTTTATTGGAAAAGTCTCGCTGGCCATGGACACCTTTTTTAGCAGAGGCAAAGAGAGAAAAGCTCTGGAGTTAACATTAAAACATGAAATGCAAATATCCACACAAATCAAACCGGAGCAACAAAGCCACCACATAAATACTTTGTTCTTCACATGTTTATTAGAATTTGAATTGCGAGTTTACAGTTTCCTTATGGTAATTTGGTTAATTAAAAATGTGATTAACAGGGTGGGGTGGGGTGAATGGTATATATGTAGTTTTGAACTAATTGTTGTTCAGTTCTGAAGAAGTTCTTGGTATGCAGTGAAAGCGCTTAACTGAATTTTTTTAGTTTTTATTATTTTAATAAACATGTGAAGAACAAAGTATTTACATGGTGGCTTTGTTGTTCCAGTTGGATTTGTGTGGATATTTGGTGTTTGTGGACATTTAATGGTCATTAATACATGAAATGTAGTCATAAAATAGAAACATAAAATAATGTATAAAACAGAATTATAAAACAAGTATATAAATCTGGGTACTTATTGATGTTAACTTGTAATTTCATATTTACCAGTTGAGCAAAAACAAAGTGTGTAGAAATGGGAACAACAGATTACAAAGGTGAAACCAGTTTGTAAAGAATGCTAGTAGTCTTGTAAGTATGAGTGTTAGAAAGTGTATTTAAGTGAGTGTAGCTTATTCCAGTAGAATTTGAGTTTTTAATTGCATAAAATCAGTTTCAGAAAAGTTTATATAGGGGACTGTTTTATGTCAACAGGCTTTATCTGTCACCAGAATGTGTGATGAGGTCAGTGAGGGAAGGTAGAATGAGGGGAATGTTGGGATTATCCTGTTGAAAGGAAACCAGAAATAGTAAGGCAAGTTTTACTGGGAATTCTGGTATTTCTGTTATTCTAGTTAATTAATGGGATAGTTCATCTGAGCATACTGCCCCTTTTCATAGGGGTTCATGGGAGAAAAGCTGTCACTGAGCACTAAATAAGAGAGAAAATATCACAAAAACAAATACAAAACAATAAGTTGTGTATAATAAACTATAACACATTGTAGTGTTACATTATTCAAATAAGTTGCAAAAGTTATTCTAGGAGTAAGCAAAAGAAGTATTTGTGTGTGTGTTGTATATACATTTGTATATTATTATGATTCTATTATGAATGACCAAAATATTCAAATTCTGAAAAAATCATGAGCAAAACATTTTGAGCATTCATAATAATGAAAACAACACGCTGAACATGTAAAAGATCACAAAAGGAAATCAGTTTACTTTTCTGATTCTTAAACAAAAAACTTCTCCTGTAACACTAAGCTCTAGTTTACCTGAGATGTGGTAGTGTTACAGAAAGGCTTTACCATCCTGAACCACCTTTGTAATGCCTGCTAAACTTAATCCTAATCCTTCACCTTCCTTAGAAAAAACCCTTTCTATAACCCAACACCACACTGTTACTCAGTTACTCTCTCTCTCTCTCTGTACTAAACGTATCCACTAATCTAAGCCTAACTCTGCCCCCAGCACACAAACACTTGTGCGCATACACACACACACACACACACACACACACACACACACACACACACACACACACACACGTCTTTACCTAACCTTAACACAGAAACACTCACACAGACACTCCTACCCCTACTGCAACCTCACTTACCTCTTTCGGTAAAGTATCCAGTCAGCAGTCTGAATGTTCAGTAAAACAAATCATCCTGCAGTTTATCAAACAAGTACACATTCAATTAATTTACAGGGAACCATATAGATAGAGATATATAACAATGGGATTCAGGTGTTCTGTTCATGTACAAGGTGGCCGACATCCATTTAATTGACCACATTTAGTTGACAAATGCAGATGGTTGACAAGTGCACTACATCGATAATCCCCTGGTATGGTACTATTCCATTTTCCTGGGGACTGTACAATCTCAGAGTTAGTATATATAATAATGGGGTCAGGTGTTCTGTCCATGTACAAGCTGGTCAATATCCATTTAATTGACTGCATATGGTTGACAAATACAGATGGTTGACAAGTGCACTAGATTGATAATCCCCTAGTATGGGGATATTCTCTTTCCCTGGGACTGTGCAGCCTCAGAGTTAGTAGAAATAACTAGCAGGAAATGTGGGAGGTGTAGGAAGGCTTACCCCACTGCAACACAATTTTGTTTTTTTGGCTTTTTTTTTTGAAATTTGCATGTACCTAACTGTGTTGCTGACCTCTTGTGCTTTCTGATCTTACCATCGACATTGTTGATTTGTCAACCAAAGTACACCCATAAATATATTATTTTAATCTTTTAGTCTTGTAGTGATACAAATTAAATCAAGAATGAAGTTATATAACAAAGTTATTATTTCTTATGTATGAAATCATACATATTGTTTGCACTTTAGATCTTGTCAGGATATTTCCCATGAACAAATACTTTTGGCTGCTAAATATTGGTTGGATAAAATTTAAACTTTATCCTAGTAAATTTAAAATGATGTTGTTATTCAGCTAAAGAACCACACAGGTTGTAAGTTTTGCATTTTGAAGTTCTCTTTAACCACAAGGTACTTGGATGAGTTTACTATTTGCACCACTTTATGCAGATCTGTACATGTTTTGTTTTTAAGGTTAGATGCATATATTATTGGGGTGATTTGGTGATATGGTGTAGATATTTGAACAACTGCTGGGCACTTTCACAAGGTATTTGTACTTTAAAGATGTTTGTAAAATTTTTAAAAGGCAGTGACATGGGTCTGTCTTTTACCAGCAAATGGAGTTTGTTTAGTATGGATTTTTTAGATGCGGAGGTTACTAAATTATTAGATGGTTCTGTATGAACATCAATTTATAGGATGCCTTTTACTAAAAACTCCATATTACATGGTAAGAGTTGTCATCTGCATCACTGGATAGATAATATATTCTTTTCTCAATTTTTAAAACAAGATAGATTTGTAGTGACAATTTGTATTTTGACCTACTGTGCAGGGATCTGTCTAATCATTTTTGGCATGGAGGTTACAACATGGGGACTATAACCCAAATGAACAACATGGTGACTATATCCCAGACAAACAAATTGAGGACTATAGCCCAGATGAAAAAGAGAGTGGAAGGATATTCTAGGTCAGATTCATTACAGTACAAATCTAAGAACAAACAGATTGAGGCTACTACATATAGTAGTAATATAATAGTAATATAGATTAAATTAATTAGTGCATGGGTTCATATGTGTATACTAGGCTAACAACCACTAGGCCCCTTATAAGCCTAGCCATGCAACCCAAATGTGATCCACAAACTTGATTTATATAGGGCTGATTTACTGACTGCCTCTGTCCGCATGAAAGAATATCTTAGAAATGATAAATAATATCAACAAATTAAAGAAAAGCAGTGGCTGTGGTCATAAGTGCCCATCACTGTCCTTGGTACTACCACCTGCTGTATTACATCTTCTCTCAGTATATGCACTCACCCTGTCCTTCAGGATGTATAACTTCACTTCCTTGGCTACTTTCCTCAACTTCTGCAAAGTGGAGCTTGAGAGCTAAGCATGTCTCAAGTCTTTGTGACACTTCCCAGCTCCCCTTCCAAAGGTAATCTTGTATGTTCTGGCACAAGCGCCTCAAACTCAGGCTTGCTATTTCCACCTAACTCTCTCTCTCTCCTTGAAGCAACCCTTTCCAAGAAAAGCCTAGTACCATTCACTAGTTAGAGCTCAGATTCAAACTCTATCCTACTAACTAGTCCTCTGAAGCAGACATCTCAATAGTTAGAGCTCAGACTCAAGCTCTATCCTACTAACTAGTCCTCTGAAGCAGACATCTCACTAGTTACAGGGCAGATTCAAGCTCTATCCTACTATCTAGTCCTCTGAAGCAGACATTTCACTAGTTAGATCTCTGATTCAAGCTCTATCCTACTAACTAGTCCTCTGAAGCAGACATATCCAGTCAAGGATGGAGGTGTGGACAATATCTGTGCCTCACCACAATGACTTCCACGTGTGCTTATCTTCAAGCTGCAGTGCCTCAGTGACTGCCACATATGCTTATCTTCAACCTGCAGTGCCTCAGTGACTGCCACGTGTGCTTATCTTCAACCTGCAGTGCCTCAGTGACTTCCACGTGTGCTTATCTTCAACCTGTAGTGTTTGTACCACAAGTATATCAGGTGTTGCACTATCAGAATCATTCCCTATTAAAATATTCACCACAATTTTATTGAACACTGCCATCTACTTGTAGCCTTGCCCCCACCTATCCAATCCAAGTATACTGGCCAATGGTACCTGAAAAACTGACCCTTCCATGGCTGTAATTGAAGATAACTGCCTAAGCAAGTATTGCTCCATTTTAAATATGCAAGTTAAATAATAGTTAAGTTTATTGCTGTAATCTTACTGACAGTGCTGTCTTTCACCCCCACCAGGACAGAGTGTGTACTCCTGTGGTACTGGTGTGACTGTCCTCAGACAACCCACCACTGTTCTGTTGCTACCCTGCTTTCTGCCTGCCATGATTTTTGTTTCACATCTTATCTTAGTAGACATTGCTACCATGTGGTTTTATCAAAAATATTTGACTCCAAGATCTGGCTGTGTACCTGAACCAGTAGCCTCCTCATTTACCTACAGAACCAGCTGTGATGGCTTAGGGTGCCCCATGGGTCCATTATGCTCATGTGTACTGCTGTCTACCCAGTTGTAACCATCTAGCAAGATGGAGGTCCCTCTTCCTCACCATCATTTCAACAGTGTTATACGCCAAGTCTGCCAACCAGATTGTCGTGTCATCTGGCAGAGTCATCATTTCAACAGTGTTATACGCCAAGTCTGCCGACCAGATTGTCATGTAATCTGGCAGAGTCATCATTTCAACAGTGTTATATGCCACGTCTGTCAACCAGATTGTCGTGTCATCTGGCAGAGTCATCATTTCAACAGTGTTATACGCCACGTCTGCCAACCAGATTGTCGTGTCATCTGGCAGAGTCATCATTTCAACAGTGTTATACACCACGTCTGCCAACCAGATTGTTGTGTCATCTGGCAGAGTCATCATTTCAACAGTGTTATACGTCAAGTCTGCCAACCAGATTGCCGTGTCATCTGGCAGAGTCATCATTTCAGCAGTGTTATACGCCAAGTCTGCCAACCAGATTGTCATGGCATCTGGCAGAGTCATCATTTCAACAGTGTTATATACACCAAGTCTGCCAACCAGATTGTCGTGTCATCTGGCAGAGTCATCATTTCAACAGTGTTATATGCCAAGTCTGCCAACCAGATTGTCATGTCATCTGGCAGTCATCATTTCAACAGTGTTATACGCCAAATCTGCCAACCAGATTGTCATGTCATCTGGCAGAGTCATCATTTCAACAGTGTTATACGCCAAGTCTGCCAACCAGATTGTCGTGTCATCTGGCAGAGGTACTGCTTTACTGCTTTCTTGTTCATTCACCAGAAGATCTGATAGCCTTTCAGCTGTACTGGCTTAACATCTCCTCAAACAGCTATGAAAGTGTTTATTTGTGAAATATAACTACAGGTGTTGCCATGTAGCTTCATTCTGTTCTCTGTATTTATTTCTATATGTTTCAAGAGTTAGATCCTCAGCCACTGCACATTAACAGTTTGTTGATAGCACACACTTTCAAATGCCCAAAGAAAACTATCAAATACCCTCTTTATACTGAAGAAATAAAAATGTATTAAGTTTATTTATTTATTTTACATTTGTTTACCAGGAAAGTCCGGAGGCCCTGGGAAAAAAGCTCCATACAGTTAACAAAGTAACAAGTAAAAATTGTACTTACATAGCATGATACTTATCAACATAGCTTAAAACTATTTCAGCACAAAATAAACACTGAACAAACATAACAGAATATTTTGATATATTTTACACCAAGATTTATCTCTGAGCAAGAATTACTTGTATGCACATCTGGAACAGACACCATCTTGGCTAACAACAGGAAAACCGATACTCCTTTTTAAGAGTGACCTTGTAAGCCATCCTAAAAATTATATCAATAACTTGACTTCGGATGGGGATTCCAAGGTGGTGGTCATCTAGTGTGCACCCTGTCCACAGAGCTCCCTACCTCAGTTACAGTTACTAAGGAAAACCTTCACTTTTGATTTACTGTAGTTATGATCTGAAGAGGGGAAAGCTGCTTCATCAATTTCCTGGATTTTTGGTTTATTCAAGAACAAAAAAAAACTTAATTAGCCCTCGGTCTGTCCTGCTGCTCCAGCCACGTGTAGTCTAAGGGCCTAAAACTATCCTCTGCACGCCTGTTAAACAAAGGTGGTTCAGATCATTATGGCAAATGAACGAGACACTATGGAGATGCAAACTACAAAAGCAAAATTATCAACAATATTTTCTCCAGAAAGAGGTAGCCTCCAAAAGTCAGAAAGTTAACAAGCAGTTATTAGATCCCAGTAAATCCAGCGCTAAAGCCAAGACTGAAACTAACTCCCACTTGGACGAACTTAAACTAGCTCTCCAACCCATTCAACTGGCTATTCAAGGATTTTCTGAGCAACTTACCAAGTTTGGAAATACTGTTAACCAAATCGCTGACAGAGTGGACACCCTCGAACACAAAACTCAGTCTAATGAATCTCTAATACAGACTTTATTTGAAGAGCTTCACACCAAAACAACATCCCTAAATGATCTTCAGCTAAAACTAACGGACCTAGAGGCAAGAAGTCGACTCAACAACATTTTGATCAGAGGGCTCCCTGAGAAATATGAAAACCATGTCTTGCTAAGTATAACCAAACAGATTTTTGAACTGCTACTGCGTTCGGATGGTACCACCGCTGACATAACAATTGAAAGAGCCCACCATGCCCTGCACAAGCCCAGAACTCCACTGCTCCACGACAAGTCTACACCAGGTTATTAAACTTCCAGGACACTCAGAAAAGCCTATTAACGGCCAAAAAACAAAAACCTTTCACCTGGAATAACTATAAATTAACCTTTTCACAAACCTTTCTCTCTCTATTAAGGAAAACAGACAAAAAGTAGCTCTGTTTTGCGCTGAGTTAATTAAAAAAGGAATCAAGTTCCAAATGCGATACCCGAGTACGCTAATCTTTTTCAACAATGATACAAGATATGCTGTCAGCTCTCCAAAGGAGGCTAGAGAGTCATTCCTCAAAGCTCTCAATAAATCACCAGAGCTGTAGTATACTACATTAATTAATGCTTCATTAACTAAAGCTAAGCTCTTTATTTCTACTCAGCAGATAACATAATATTATTTGCGATCTCTCCTCCAATGGTCAATGCTGTTTTTCAAGCTAGTCTAAAGTTTATAAATTGCTTGATTACACCCTGTTCTTCAATCTAAGCTAGAAACCAAACTAGTTTCATTTGGTTGTCTACGGGGTCACTTTTACTTCACAACTTCCTGTTACTCTTACATAAAGGCTCCCCCTCCTGATATTTCGTCAGCAGCTCTACGAGCTAGTTCTGTGATTTCGCTCTGATTTCTGTAGTGTGGTTAAACTAGTTTCCAAGTCTGATGGTTGAAATGCGCCCTGGCTGCTTCAATTAATGTAAGGAGGTATTTTCTGCTGTGTGGCTTCTAGGGCACATCAGGTAGGCTTTGGAAATTTTGTTTGGTTTTATGTGCTACTGTCATGATACGCCACCTTATCGATTAACATTCTCACTAGCTGAGCGGCTGCCCTATTTCAACTTGGACTTATTAAACGAAACAGGAGAAAACCCCACACTGGAAACGGAATTAATTTCGTAAGCGCTTTCGTTTACTAAAAATTTGTAAACTTCTTCAGACATTTTTAAACCAACAAACAAATGTTTAAATACATTAAAAATAATGATGTCATTTCCTAAAACAACCACCTTACCCCATTTTGAAGTGCCAGAGCATTTACCAAAAAGATGTATATCTCCAATGCCTTAATTATTAAACTATTAAACTATATATTATCAAATCATTAAAATAGTCACAATACAAGCTGAACACATACATATAAATACAAATACAATACAAACTGAATACATACATATAAGTAGTTGTTCCTACTATCTCAGTAAAGCTTTTAGTTTTAAAATGCTTTTGATTGACATCACATCATTTAAACCTGGCGGAACTAAAGCATTCAATTTCAACTGCCATAAAACTTCCTTCTCTTCAAGTTTCAAACTAGTTGGACCACCTCTACCATTTTCAAATATCTTTTCAATGGCCAAAAATAAAAAATCATGTTTGGAAAATAATAAAATGTGCCTAGCCAAGGCATTATTAATGTTCCCTTTATGCATTGCATAATAGTGCTCATATATCCTATTCTTGAGTGGTCTTCGGTTTCCCTATGTAAAAAACGGGACATTTTGAACATAAACCTAGATAGACCACTCCCCTTGTATTGCAATTATATTTATCATTAATATGGAACTTGTTCCCTCTCACTGTAAATGAGTTTCCTACTTTAATGTATTTACACCAGTGGCAGTTTTCACACCTGAACATTCCACAGTATGGTCGATAACAATTAGAATTATTACTTTCAAGCAATACTTTCAAATTCTTCCCCCTTCGGAAAACTACATGAGGGAAATCTGCAATATATTTACTAATTAGTTGGTCCTCAAACAAGAAACACCAATTTTTGGTAATGATTGATTTCAAAAGTGGGGCGTCCAAGGAAAATGTGGTAATAAAACTCGATCTGCTTACATCAACATCACCAAAGTTGTTCTGTTGAATGAAACTAACATCATTAATAGAATCATACAATAATGAACATTCAGATGTAGTTGCCAAATTGTTTGGCATATTAACTACAGCCCTGACAACCATTTTACATTCTTTTATGTTCAAAATTGGTTTAAATGACCCACTAGCCCTTTTATTAGACACCTCCTCAAAAAGATCTTCGATCAACTTAATTGGGTAACCATGTTTGACAAACATGTCCCTCAACAAACCGCATTCTTGCAAAAAATAATTCTCCAAAGTAACCATCCTAGAAGGTCTAACAAGTTGCCCCTTGACAACGCCTCTCTTCTAATAATGAGGATGGTAACTGGAGAAATGCAAAAATGCATTTGAATATGTGGGTTTCCTAAAAATCTTAGAAATAAAACTATTCCTAGTGGGGCTTTTTATTAATTCAACATCCAAATAGGAAATCTGGTCTGTTTGGAATTCCCATGTGAATTTCAAGAAATTAGTAAATTTCATAATATGTTGCACAAAGGTGACAGCAGAAGTTTCATCACCCTTCCACAGAATAAATATATCATCCAAATAATGGGTGTACCATGCGGTCCTTTCCTGAAAAACAGGATCTGAAAAAAGATAATGCTTTTCCCAAAATGTCATCACTGTGTTTGCAAACGTTGCTCCACATGGGGACCCCAATGGCTACACCCGTTTTCTGTAGATAAAATTGTTTATTAAACAAAAAATAATTATTGTTGAGAACCAATTCCAATAAGTAAATAATTAAATCAATAGTTTGTCTTTCTAAATGCTTTTCTAAAGAAAATCCTCACCCATTCACACCCAATGTCCTGTGGAATAGAGGTATAAAGATCACAAACGTCTATTGTGAGAAAATTAAGACTCTCATCAAAAGAAAGACTATTAATGGCTTTTAAAAATGCCCATGAGTCTTTACAAATTTGTGTTTCATTTAATAAAGCCTCTTTAAGTTTTAAATCGACGTATTTCGCACAACCGTATGTGATGGATTGTCTCCCATCAATAAGGGGATGAAAGGGGGGTTTTTGTAAGTTTTTATGAATTTTTGGTAGCCCGAATAAAGTTGGGGTAACCGGGTGGGTGATCTCCAAATAATTGAAAAGGTCCAAATCAATGCAACCTTCAATAAACAAATGTTTAATAAACCCAGTAATCTTACAATAAGCCCCATTTGTTTCATTTAGGGACACCTTCATGTAAGCCTCACCATTAAGTAACGACTCCATATTCAAAAGATAATCTTCATTGTTCATAAAAACCAACCCACCCCACCCCTTATCCAGTTTTATAATGCAAATATTGGCAAATTTCAGCCCATTTAAAGAATCTCTCTCTGCTTGAGTAAGGTTGTTGTCTACTATATTAGATTGAAAATGTGTCCCCATGAGTGTCCTGAAATCATTTTCACATAGTTTTCTGAGCAACTTACCAAGTTTGGAAATACTGTTAACCAAATCGCTGACAGAGTGGACACCCTCGAACACAAACTCAGTTAATGAATCTCTAATACAGACTTTATTTGAAGAGCTTCCGTAAAACAACATCCCTAAATGATCTTCAGCTAAAACTAACGGACCTAGAGGCACGAAGTCGACTCAACAACATTTTTGATCAGAGGGCTCTGAGAAATATGAAAACCATGTCTTTGTAAGTATAACCAAACAGATTTTGAGCTGCTACTGCGTTCGGATGGTACCACCGCTGACATAACAATTGAAAGAGCCCACCATGCCCTGCACAAGCCCAGGACTCCACGGCTCCATGACAAGTCTACACCAGGTTATTAAACTTCCAGGACACTCAGAAAAGCCTATTAACGGCCAAAAAACAAAAACCTTTCACCTGGAATAACTATAAATTAACCTTTTCACAAGACCTTTAGGTTCATAGGTTCATATGTTCGTACTAGGCTATCTGCCCTAGGGCATTTATAAGCCTAGCCAGAGTGTATGTGGCTTACACCACCCCTTAGGATGAGAATACTACGCCCTTTTAGGGTTTAGTTTACTATGCCTCTGTCTAGTAGTGACACAGAGATGACCCCCGGGGTAAACCTACGATCTCCCATCCACTCGTCGAGATTTGTCTTGAATAGAGTCAGTGAGGGGCTCTGCCTAACATGGACTGGGATTCTGTTCCAGGTGTAAGGAGCATCTGGGTTATAAATCTGTCCCTCAACCACGTTCTATTTATTTCTGTGTTGAGGTTTAAGTCACTTGTTCGTGGCTCTGATGGATTTGGATTTTCTGAGGTGGAGCATGTCCATTAATTCAGGATTGGACATGGCCTTGTGCGTCAGGCACAGATCACCTCTGAGTGGCGGTATGCGACTGAATAGAGCTGGAGTTTTTCATTCGGGCGGCATATGACATGTTTAAGACCCTTTATCCTCTTGGTGAGGAACTTTTTGGGGTCTTTCAACTGTTACCCAGGTGTCGGGTGAGATACATCCCAAATGGGGCATTGTACTTTCGATCATTGGCCTGATAAGAGAAGAGTACAGGGGCACAATGACCTCTCTTGATCTAGATGTGAAACCCTTCATGATAAGGTGGGCAATATAGAAGGTCTTCCTAACCACTTTGGCAATGTGAGTGTCAAATGAGGGTTACTGTCAACCTGGGTCCCCTGGGTCCCTGATTACCTCTTCCGTGCCAATGGATTACCACCTATGTGGTAATTTGTAGGTACCTTGTTTTTCCCAAAGGGTATGACTATACATTTTTGGGGTTCAGCTTAAGGCCATGGCTCTGGCACCAATTATCTGTTTCTATGAGGCCTCTCTGAAGGATGTTTGTGTCCGCTGGAGTATCAATTATGGCCCAGTTTGCAGTCTTCTGCGAACTTTGTCAGCCACAATCCTCCTATGCTTGCCTGTACCTCGGAAAATAAATGCCGAACAAGAGGGTCCCAGGACTGAGCCCTGTGGGACACAGCTTGTGACTGGCAAGTCTGACATAGCTCCAGCAACTCTGACCCTGTGGGTTCTGTCCTTGAGCCAGTTTGCAACCCATCTTGTGACATATGGGTTTACATTTAAGCTGGTGAGTTTGTCTATGATGCCCGAGTGGGGTATTGTGTCAAAGGCTTTTGCAAGGTCAAGGTAGGCTGTGTGAACTGCCTTACCCTCATCAATGGCCTTAGTGACTGTTTCAAAAAAGTCGACCAAGTTCAAAAGGCAGGATCTGCCCTTGACAAAGCCAAATTGGGTAGGATCCAATGTCTGTAGGTCCCCAATGTCTTTGTTTATGAGTTCCATAATGATCCTCTCCATAGCTTTGCAGACCAGGCTCTTCAAGCTTATGGGGTGGTAATTTCCAGGGTCCGTAGAAGCACCGCCTTTGTGAAGTGGGACCACTGTTGCCGTACGCCACTCTTTGAGTGCGCATCCTGTGGTAAGGCTAAGATTAAACAGCAGCCTTATGTGTGGGTTTAGTTCCTCTTGGAGTTCACGGCACACAGCCTGGGACACCATCGGTCCCATTGATGCTGTGTTTTCAGCTTTAGAGAGGCGGCTCTCACCTGGGCATCTGAGATGTTAGGGAGGCTACACTCTGCTGGGATAGTTATTTCTCCTTTTTGGGGGAGGGAGGAGAAATTTGCACTGAACCTGTCTGCCAGAATGTTGGCAATGTCAGTGGGTTCAGTGTATTTTGTGTCATTTTGGACTAACTCTGAGCATATCTGGGAGTTTCCACCCAGGTTCCTAACATAGCTAAAGAAGGCCTTGTGATTGTCTTTTTGTGTCATTTGCGATTTTTCTCTCAGCGTTGGCCTTGGATGATTTTATGAGTGATCGTAGTTTTTGCTAGTACTGATCAGAGATGCCTTCCCTTTTAGGGATTTTGCTCTGTCGTGTAGTAGCTTCCTCCTTCTGTTGTAAAGTTTGTTTATGGCTGGGGTCCACCAGACCGGTCGCCTGCCTTTGGGGGAATGGGTCTTGGTTTTATTTGGGATTGCATGATCCATGCATTCTTGAAGGTGCCGATAGAAGGCATTTGCAAAGGATTCAGCAGTGTGGGTTGTGGTTTCCACTGGCCCAGGGGCCTTGAAAGATACCACTTCAGTCTTAAGAAGTGTGAAGTTTGCTTTTGAGAAGTTCTTCACTGTGGTCTTTTGTGCAGGGAAACAGACAAAAAGTAGCTCTGTTTTGCGCTGAGTTAATTAAAAAAGGAATCAAGTTCCAAATGCGATACCCGAGCATGCTAATCTTTTTCAACAATGATACAAGATATGCCGTCAGCTCTCCAAAGGAGGCTAGAGAGGCATTCCTCAAAGCTCTCAATAAATCACCAGAGCTGTAGTATACTACATTAATTAATGCTTCATTAACTAAAGCAAAGCTCTTTATTTCTACTCACCGGATAACATAATATTATTTGCGATCTCTCCTCCAATGGTCAATGCTGTTTTTCAAGCTAGTCTAAAGTTTATAAATTGCTTGATTACACCCTGTTCTTCAATCTAAGCTAGAAACCAAACTAGTTTCATTTGGTTGTCTACGGGGTCACTTTTACTTCACAACTTCCTGTTACTCTTACATAAAGGCTCCCCCTCCTGATATTTCGTCAGCAGCTCTACGAGCTAGTTCTGTGATTTCGCTCTGCTTTCTGTAGTGTGGTTAAACTAGTTTCCAAGTCTGATGGTTGAAATGCGCCCTGGCTGCTTCAATTAACGTAAGGAGGTATTTTCTGCTGTGTGGCTTCTAGGGCACATCAGGTAGGCTTTGGAAATTTTGTTTGGTTTTATGTGCTACTGTCATGATACGCCACCTTATCGATTAACATTCTCACTAGCTGAGCGGCTGCCCTATTTCAACTTGGACTTATTAAACGAAACAGGAGAAAACCCCACACTGGAAACGGAATTAATTTCGTAAGTGCTTTTGTTTACTAAAAATGTGTAAACTTCTTCAGACATTTTTAAACCAAAAAACAAATGTTTAAATACATTAAAAATAATGATGTCATTTCCTAAAACAACCACCTTACCCCATTTTAAAGTGGCAGAGCATTTACCAAAAAGATGTATATCTCCAATGCCTTAATTATTAAACTATTAAACTATATATCATCAAATCATTAAAATAGTCACAATACAAGCTGAACACATACATATAAATACAAATACAATACAAACTGAATACATACATATAAGTAGTTGTTCCTACTATCTCAGTAAAGCTTTTAGTTTTAAAATGCTTTTGATTGAAATCACATAATTTAAACCTGGCGGAACTAAAGCATTCAATTTCAACTGCCATAAAACTTCCTTCTCTTCAAGTTTCAAACTAGTTGGACCACCTCTACCATTTTCAGATATCTTTTCAATGGCCAAAAATAAAAAATCATGTTTGGAAAATAATAAAATGTGCCTAGCCAAGGCATTATTAATGTTCCCTTTATGCATTGCATAATAGTGCTCATATATCCTATTCTTGTGTGGTCTTTCGGTTTTCCCTATGTAAAAAGCGGGACATTTTGAACATAAACCTAGATAGACCACTCCCCTTGTATTGCAATTATATTTATCATTAATATAGAACTTGTTCCTTCTCACTGTAAATGAGTTTCCTACTTTAATGTATTTACACCAGTGGCAGTTTTCATACCTGAACATTCCACAGTATGGTCGATAACAATTAGAATTATTACTTTCAAGCAATACTTTCAAATTCTTCCCCCTTCGAAAAACTACATGAGGGAAATCTGCAGTATATTTACTAATTAGATGGTCCTCAAACAGGAAACACCAATTTTTGGTAATGATTGATTTCAAAAGTGGGGCGTCCAAGGAAAATGTGGTAATAAAACTCGATCTGCTTACATCAACATCACCAAAGTTGTTCTGTTGAATGAAACTAACATCATTAATAGAATCATACAATAATGAACATTCAGATGTAGTTGCCAAATTGTTTGGCATATTAACTACAGACCTGACAACCATTTTACATTCTTTTATGTTCAAAATTGGTTTAAATGACCCACTAGCCCTTTTATTAGACACCTCCTCAAAAAGATCTTCGATCAACTTAATTGGGTAACCACATTTGACAAACATGTCCCTCAACAAACCGCATTCTTGCAAAAAATAATTCTCCAAAGTAACCATCCTAGAAGCTCTAACAAGTTGCCCCTTGACAATGCCTCTCTTCTGATAATGAGGATGGTAACTGGAGAAATGCAAAAATGCATTTGAATATGTGGGTTTCCTAAAAATCTTAGAAATAAAACTATTCCTAGTGGGGCTTTTTATTAATTCAACATCCAAATAGGAAATCTGGTCTGTTTGGAATTCCCATGTGAATTTCAAGAAATTAGTAAATTTCATAATATGTTGCACAAAGGTGACAGCAGAAGTTTCATCACCCTTCCACAGAATAAATATATAATCTAAATAATGGGTGTACCATGCGGTCCTTTCCTGAAAAACAGGATCTGAAAAAAGATAATGCTTTTCCCAAAATGCCATCACTTTGTTTGCAAATGTTGCTCCACATGGGGACCCCAATGGCTACACCCATTTTCTGTAGATAAAATTGTTTATTAAACAAAAAATAATTATTGTTGAGAACCAATTCCAATAAGTAAATAATTAAATCAATAGTTTGTCTTTCTAAATGCTTTTCTAAAAGAAAATCCCTCACCCATTCACACCCAATGTCCTGTGGAATAGAGGTATAAAGATCACAAACGTCTATTGTGAGAAAATTAAGACTCTCATCAAAAGAAAGACTATTAATGGCTTTTAAAAATGCCCATGAGTCTTTACAAATTTGTGTTTCATTAAGTTTTAAATCAACGTATTTCGCACAACCGTATGTGATGGATTGTCTCCCATCAATAAGGGGATGAAAGGGGGGTTTTTGTAAGTTTTTATGAATTTTTGGTAGCCCGAATAAAGTCGGGGTAACCGGGTGGGTGATCTCCAAATAATTGAAAAGGTCCAAATCAATGCGACCTTCAATAAACAAATCCTTAATAAACCCAGTAATCTTACGATAAGCCCCATTTATTTCATTTAGGGACACCTTCATGTAAGCCTCACCATTAAGTAATGACTCCATATTCAAAAGATAATCTTCATTGTTCATAAAAACCAACCCACCCCTTATCCGGTTTTATAATGCGAATGTTGGCAAATTTCAGCCCATTTAAAGAATCTCTCTCTGCTTGAGTAAGGTTGTTGTCTACTATATTAGATTGAAAATGTGTCCCCATGAGTGTCCTGAAATCATTTTCACATATTTTTTCAAATAATGCAATAGTTGGATGCAAAACTGGGTTAAAGATACTGGCAACCCTAAGGTCTTTAGTGAGACTTAAATTGTTACCTAATAAAACATTCAAATTAAGTTTCTTCGTGAAAGTTTTTAGGTCAACAAGGGTCCTTGCCAAGTTACTTCTAGAAGTAGGGACAAAAGTAAGCTCTCTAGCAAGCGTGTCAATAAGCACAGGTTCAGGAATAAAGGAAGAGTAATTAAAATATTAAAATCCTGTGTACTATTGAAAAGAATGTGCAAGCCATACTGCTCGCCTTCAATAGAAACAGTAGTGTTTAAGTTACTGGAGGAAGTTATCTCCTCCTTTTGTTCTGTTTTTTCTTCCTCCACTGATTTTGATGTTGTACTAGATTTTGTTGCCCCCCCGGTATTCAATTTCTTGCGAGCTTGAAAACCCTGGTTCTGATTAGAGTTCATAGTAGTGTTAGAGTCAGAACCATTGTTCCCATGTTTACTCGCAAACCTCTCACTTCTTCTAACTGGTGAAGTGACAATACTGTCATTAGATAGAACATCATTATTGTCAAGTTCGGTTGAAAAAATGTCACTAGAAATGTCCTGGTCATTGTTAATGATTGTTTTACCTCTGTTCGAAACATTGGAAGGAGGTAAAGGGTAGGCTACACCCTTTTCATATGCAACAGAGTCCCTGTTTAATTTTCTCACCTTATTCTCTTTAATTTTCGACAAAACACCTTCCATACTTGAAAATATTCGCAAAAAATCAAATTTGTACCTTGGGAACTCTTCATCAAGCCTAATGCTAGTGTCCAAATCCACCAGTTCTTTCTTAAAAACGTCAATCTGTCGAGCATAGTCTTTAATTAAACACTCCATTAATTCCATACCCTGTC
Organism: Protopterus annectens; assembly: GCF_019279795.1. Lineage (NCBI taxonomy): Eukaryota > Metazoa > Chordata > Ceratodontiformes > Protopteridae > Protopterus > Protopterus annectens. The sequence continues at coordinate 1,868,388,822 of NC_056732.1, forward strand.
TATCAAAAAGACAAAGTAATTCCTTGTGAAAAGGAGAATTCACAACCAAACCCATAGGGAACCTCCATTGTCTGAGTCCCTTAGGGACTTGTTTCCTTTTAATACACTCTGCCAAGTACTGAACTTCTATTTGTAACTTTTTAAATTAAAAAAGTTTAAAATCAAACAACTTCATTTTGGTAGATAAAAAGTTCTCATTCCCCCTCGTACTATTGTTGTTAAAGCTACTGTTGGTAAAACAGGCTGGATCTTTGAGCCAGTCATTTAATGATGGTAAGGAAGTTAACATACTTACTGCATTTACATTTTGCATATTAAAATGGAATGTCTGAAGAAGTTTACACATTATAGTAAACAAAAACGCTAACGAAATTAATTCCGTTTCCAGTGTGGTGTTTTCTCCTTTTTTGTTTAATTTGTGGTGAATTTATCGAGTTTATTTGTTGTCTGCCTTTTATGGAGAATAACACTGTGTCTGGATCGCAAGTTTTGTTTGAAACTATGGATTCATTTCCTAGCAGTGTTGAACAGCCTTCTAATAATGAATCTACTGCGATGGGGAAACTTACAGCCCTCATAGAATTACTTTCACAATGGATCGACTGCTTAGCGAATCGAGTTGCGACAGTCTTACCTCGAGGTCCAGAGAGTTCTAGAAATGCCGGTTTGAACAGTTTGGTTCACCATTTGGCGCTTGGTAATTCTGAGCCCATCCTAGGATCGCAGGATCGGGGAAATACCAGTTTGGGAACTTCTAATTCATCGGCTTTGCCTTCTTCTGGGGTCCGGACATCTGTACCGAATGTAATGGATGAACGTTTCCATTTTAATACGCAAAATGTAAATGCAGTAAGTACGTTAACTTCCTTACCATCATTAAATGACTGGCTCAAAGATCCAGCCTGTTTTACCAACGGTAGCTTTAACAACAATAGTTCTGACTCTAACACTGCTATGAACTCTAATCAGAACCAGGGTTTTCAAGCTCGCAAGAAATTGAATACCGGGGGCAACAAAATCTGGTACAACATCAAAATCAGTGCTGGAAGAAAAAACAGAACAAAAGGAGGAGATAATTTCCTCCAGTAACTTAAACACTACTGTTTCTATTGAAGGCGAGCAGTATGGCTTGCACATTCTTTTCAATAGTACACAGGATTTTAAGATTTTTAATTACTCTTCTTTTATTCCTGAACCTGTGCTTATTGACACACTTGCTAGAGGGCTTACTTAAGTTCATAGATTAGTACTAGGCTAACTGCCCTTGCAAGCCATTTTAAGCCTAGCCAATTATTCCTTGTGAGAGTCAAACCCTGCACCTTGTGTTTGTAAGGCAAACACCTTAACCATTAGGCTACCCTTCCAACTTTTGGCCCTACTTCTAGAAGTAACTTGGCAAGGACCCTTGTTGACCTAAAAACTTTCACGAGGAAACTTAATTTGAATGGTTTATTAGGTAACAATTTAAGTCTCACTAAAGACCTTAGGGTTGCCAATATCTTTAACCCAGTTTTGCATCCAGCTATTGCATTATTTGAAAAAATATGTGAAAATGATTTCAGGACACTCATGGGGACACGTTGTCAATCTAAGATAGTAGACAACAACCTTACTCAAGCAGAGAGAGATTCTATAAATGGGCTGAAATCTGCCAACATTCGCATTAAGAAACTGGATAAGGGGGAGGTTGTTTTTTATGAACAATGAAGATTATATTTTGAATATGGAGTCATTACTTAATGGTGAGGCTTACATGAAGGTGTCCCTAAATGAAATAAATGGGGCTTATCGTAAGATTACTGGGTTTATTCAGGATTTGTTTATTGAAGGTCGCATTGATTTGGACCTTTTCAATTATTTGGAGATCACCCACCCAGTTACCCCGACTTTATTCGGGCTACCAAAAATTCATAAAAACTTACAAAACCCCCCCTTTCATCTCATTATTGATGGGAGACAATCCATCACATATGGTTGTGCGAAACACGTTGATTTAAAACTTAAAGAGGCTTTATCAAATGAAACACAAATTTGTAAAGACTCATGGGCATTTTTAGAAGCCATTAATAGTCTTTCTTTTGATGAGAGTCTTAATTTTCTCACAATAGACGTTTGTGATCTTTATACCTCTATTCCACAGGACATTGGGTGTGAATGGGTGAGGGATTTTCTTTTAGAAAAGCATTTAGAAAGACAAACTATTGATTTAATTATTTACTTATTGGAATTGGTTCTCAACAATAATTATTTTTTGTTTAATAAACAATTTTATCTACAGAAAACGGGTGTAGCCATTGGGGTCCCCATGTGGAGCAACATTTGCAAACACAGTGATGACATTTTGGGAAAAGCATTATCTTTTTTCAGATCTTGTTTTTTAGGAAAGGACCGCATGGTACACCCGTTATTTGGATGATATATTTATTTTGTGGAGTGGTGATGAAACTTCTTCTGTCACCTTTGTTCATAGGTTCATAGGTTCATAGGTTCATACTAGGCTATCTGCCCGAGGGCATTTATAAGCCTAGCCCATTGTTTTGTGGCTTACGCCACCCCTTTAGTATGGGGAAATATACCCATTATTTTGCTGTGCCTCTGTCGAGCAGTGACACTGAGGTAATTCCTGGGGTATATCTGCGATCTCCCATCCATTGGTCAAGATTTCTCTTGAACAAGGCCAGCGAGGTGCTCTGCCTCACATGTACCGGGATTTTGTTCCACAGCATAGGGAGTCTTTGGGTGATGAATCTATCCCTCCAGCACGTCCTATTTATAGCCGTGTCGAGGTTTAAGTCTCCGCCCTTGTGGCTCTGATGGATCTAGATTTTTGAGGTGAAGCATATTCATAAAATCTGGGTTTGACATGGCCTTGTATGTTAGGCAAAGGTCACCTCAGAGCAAGCGACTGAATAGAGCTGGAGTTCTTTCAGTCGGGCAGCATAGGACAGATTTTTGAGACCCTTTATCCTTTTGGTGAGGAACTTTGTGGCCTCTCCAGCTGCTGCAAGTGTCGGGTCAGATACATTCCGAATGGGGCATTGTACTCAATCATTGGTCTGATGAGTGATGAGTAAAGGGAGACTATGACCTCCCTTGATCTAGATGAGAATCCCTTCATGATAAGGTGGGCAATGTAGAAGGACTTCCTAACTACTTTAGCTACATGGGTGTCGAATGACAGACTACTATCAACCTGGGTCCCCAGGTCCCTGATAACTTCTTCTGTGCTCAGTGGATTGCCACCTATTTGGTAGCTAGGGGTAACCTTGTTTTTCCCGAAGGGTATGACTATGCATTTTTTGGCATTTAACTTTAGGCCGTGGCTCTGGCACCAGTTATCCGCTACTGTGAGACCCTTCTGAAGGATATCTGTGTCAGATGTGTTTTCTACTATGGCCCAGTTTGCAGTCATCTGCAAACTTTGTCAGCCATAACCCTCCTGTGTTTGCTTGTACTTCGAAAGTAGATGCCAAACAAGAGTGGGCCCAGGACTGAGCCCTGTGGGACACCACTTGTGACAGGCTTTGAGTCTGACATGGTGCCAGCAACTCTGACCCTGTGGGTTCTGTCACTCAGCCAGTTTGCAACCCATCTTGTGATGTATGGGTTAACATTTAAGCTGATGAGTTTTTCAATGATACCCGAGTGGGGTATTGTATCGAAGGCCTTAGCCAGATCGAGGTAGGCTGTATGGACTGCCTTTCCCTCATCAATGGCTTTGGTGACTGTTTCAAAAAGTCAACCAAGTTTAAAAGGCATGATCTGCCTTTGACAAAGCCAAACTGGGTTGGATCCAAAGTCTGCAAATTCCTATGTCTTTATTTATGAGGTCCATTATGATCCTCTCCATGGCTTTGCAGATAAGGCTTGTCAAGCTAATGGGCGGTAATTTCCAGGGTCTGTGGAGGCACCGCCTTTGTGAAGTGGGACCACAGTTGCAGTGCGCCACTCCTGGGTATCCAGAGGTAAGACTTTGATTAAACAGCTGTCCTAGCTGTGGGTTTAATTCCTCATTGAGTTCGTGGAGCACACAGCCGGGGACACCATCGGGTCCCATGGATGCTGTGTTTTTGCTTTGGAGAGAGCAGTTCTCACTTGGGCTGGAGATGTTTGGGGCTGCACTCATTTGGTATAGATATCTCTCCTTTTGGGGAGGGGAAAAGTTTGCACTGAACCTGTCAGCCAGTATGTTGGCAATGTCTGTAGGATCAGTAATCTTCACATCATTTTGAACTAGTTCTGAGCATATCTGGGAGTTTCCTCCTAGGTTTCTAACATAGCTAAAGAAGGCCTTATGATTGTCTTTTGAGTCTTTAGCTATTTTTCTCTCGAAATTTGCTTTGGATGATTTTATGAGAGCTCTTAGTTTTTACTTATAGTGATCAAGGGTGTCTTACCTTTTAAGGATTTTGCTCTATCTTGTAGTAGCTTCCTCCTTTTGTTGTAGAGTTTGTTTATGGCTGGGGTCCACCAGACTGGACGCTTGCCTTTGGTACAAAGAGTCTTTGTTTTGCTTGGGATTGCCTTATCCATGCAGTCCTGCAGGTGCTGGTAGAAGGCGTTTGTAAGTGATTCAGCGGCTTGAGTATTGTTTTCCGGCTCGGGGCCTGAAAGGAGACCACACTAGTCTTTAGAAGTGTGAAGTCGGCTTTTGAGAAGTTCTTTACTGTGGTCTTTTTATTTCAGGTGGGGTGGGATGAGGACCTCCAGCGAGATTAGTTTGTGATCTGATCTCACCAGTGAGGGGTATACTTCGGTGTTGAACATTGTGCTCCCATGTTCGTGATGATGAGATCAAGTATGTTATCTCCTCTTGTGGGGATGGTGACTAGTTGTTCCATGGCATTTGAGTTTATGAATTCCAGGAACTTTTGGGCTAGGGTGTTTGGGCTTGAGTAGTGTTCCCAGTCTATATTAGGGTAATTGAAGTCACCTAGTATGATGGTGTTTGGTGATACATTTATCCCTCTAGTGTTTTCAGGAAGGCCATGTGAGTTTCCTGAGTTTGTGAGGGTGGCCTGTAACATGCTACAATTTGCAGAGCAGTCTTGCCTATGGTTAATTGCACCTGGATGGTCTCCGATGCATCGCGTTGCCACCAGTCTTGAGGTGTGGGTGTCCTTGATGAATATGGATACCCCTCCTTTCTTGGTATTGTCCGGATTTTGGGGCGGAACGCATGATATGAGGTAAAACCTGATAGCTGGGGTGCTCTCAGGAGCCTTGAACCAGGTTTCTGTCACAGCACAGACATCGATGTTCTCCATACTGAGAAGGGCCTCGCGTGCATTTTGAGATTTAGACTTCTGGCATTGAGCAGCATTACCCTTAGTTTTTTCCTTTTTGTGTTCTAGGGTGGTAGGTTTAGAATTTGAGCCTTGCCTAAAAGGCACTATGGGGTGGCAAGAGCCTTTGCCAATATCCGAATCCCAGGGTGACAGGTGCAAGCCGCCCTTGGCAGCGTGGCTTGTCCAGCATGTCATCCCAGGCAGACAGATACTGGCTCCCCTTTGAATGACACCAGTGTTTAAGCCAATTGTTAAAGCTGATCATCTTATCTCTGTATTGTGGCATCATTCTTGGTGAAGGTAGGATACTGCTCAAGGTCAGGGTCATACCTGCCTGGGCTACATAATCAGAGAGCTCCTCAATGTCTCTTTTCATGTAGTCCAAGGAGGTACGTCTCAGGTCGTTTACACCAGCGTGGACAATGACTGAGTCATATTTGTACCTGCTGTTGAGAGACCTGAGTGCTTGCTATGTGGCGGATTCTAGCGCCGACAGGCAGCTTACTGTGACCTTCTCCTTACTCAGTCTGGTGAGCGGGACATCAGTGTGTCTGACTATGGAGTCACCAATGACTAGTGTGTCTGGCATTGTGTTTGGCCTTAAGGGCTGTGACTGTTTGACACTCTGACTGTGAGGTCTATGTGTTCTGAGGTGGTGGTTGTTTGGGTGTCTGCTTTGGTGGCCTCTGCTGTTTTGGTAGATTTTTGATCAGAGCCTCCGAGTATGTCTTTGTGTGTTTATGTGTATGATTTGAGGTTGTAATGGTACTATGTGAGACTGGGTCTATAGTGTGTGTGGTAACCTTCTCCTCCTGACTGGTCTTGCCAGTCCTATGTTGAGAGAGCTCAGCCTCCAGTTTGGCCGTATAGTTGCATCTCTCGCATGTATTTGTGTTTTGTGGGAGGAGGAAAGGGTTGTCTGTTGTGCAACATATTATGAAATTTACTAATTTCTTGAAATTCACATGGGAATTCCAAACAGACCAGATTTCCTATTTGGATGTTGAATTAATAAAAAGCCCCACTAGGAATAGTTTTATTTCTAAGATTTTTAGGAAACCCACATATTCGAATGCATTTTTGCATTTCTCCAGTTACCATCCTCATTATCAGAAGAGAGGCGCTGTCAAGGGGCAACTTGTTAGAGCTTCTAGGATGGTTACTTTGGAGAATGATTTTTTTGCAAGAATGCAGTTTGTTAAGGGACATATTTGTCAAACGTGGTTACCCAATTAAGTTGATCAAAGATCTTTTTGAGGAGGTGTCTAATAAAAGGGCTAGTGAGTCATTTAAACCAATTTTGAACATAAAAGAATGTAAAATGGTTGTCAGGGCTGTAGTTAATATGCCAAACAACTTGGCAACTACATCTGAATGTTCATTATTGTATGATTCTATTAATGATGTTAGTTTCATTCAGCAGAACAACTTTGGTGATGTTGATGTAAGCAGATCGAGTTTTATTACCACATTTTCCTTGGACGCCCCACTTTTGAAATCAATCATTACCAAAAATTGGTGTTTTTTGTTTGAGGACCAACTAATTAGTAAATATATTGCAGATTGCCCTCGTAGTTTTCCGAAGGGGGAAGAATTTGAAAGTATTGCTTGAAAGTAATAATTCTAATTGTTATCGACCATACTGTGGAATGTTCAGGTGTGAAAACTGCCCTGGTATAAATACATTAAAGTAGGAAACTCATTTACAGTGAGAGGGAAACAGTTCCATATTAATGATAAATATAATTGCAATACAAGGGGAGTGGTCTGTCTAGGTTTATGTTCAAAATGTCCCGCTTTTTACATAGGGAAAACTGATAGACCACTCAAGAATAGGATATATGAGCACTGTTATGCAATGCATAAAGGGAACATTAATAATGCCTTGGCTAGGCACATTTTTTTATTTCCCGAACATGATTTTTTATTTTTGGCCATTGAAAAGATATTTGAAAATGGTAGAGGTGGTCCAACTAGTTTGAAACTTGAAGAGAAGGAAGTTTTATGGCAGTTGAAACTGAATGCTTTAGTTCCGCCAGGTTTAAATGATGTGATTTTGATCAAAAGCATTTTAAAACTAAAAGCTTTACTGAGATAGTAGGAACAACTACTTATATGTATGTATTCAGTTTGTATTGTGTTTGTATTTATATGTATGTGTTCAGCTTGTATTGTGACTATTTTAATGATTTGATGATATATAGTTTAATAATTAAGGCATTGGAGATATACATCTTTTTGGTAAATGCTCTGGCACTTTAAAATGGGGTAGGGTGGTTGTTTTAGGAAATGACATCATTATTTTTAATGTATTTAAACATTTGTTTGTTGGTTTAAAAATGTCTGAAGAAATTTACACATTTTTAGTAAACGAAAGCGCTTACGAAATTAATTCCGTTTCCAGTGTTGTGGTTTCTCCTTTTTCGTTTAATTTGTGGTGAATTTATCGAGTTTATTTGTTGTCAACTTGGACTTAGCATACCAGAGCTGAAGGTTATTCAAGAGGAAGTGGTTCGTTCTTTTTGTGGCTTTTAGTGGGCAGCATTTTTTTCAATCTGTTACAATCCTTGATGCCATATGCTATCACTTCAGCAAATTCAGGCAGCAAAATAATCGCGCATAGTTGAATGATGGAGTCTCAATGGTAAATAAATAAAGTAACCAAGTTCAAAAATTTACTAGATGTCATAATAAAACTGGTAACATGACTTAAAAGGCTTGGCACAATGATTTGCTGGAAGTGAATAGAATTATAATAGTGATGACCGTCTGGTTCAGATACAAGCATCTGTTGTAAGGTATCTTATTGTTCAGAGAAAACTACAGTTTTGTGTTATATATTCATTGCTAAACACACATATATGGTTATTACACTGTTTCAATTTACAGCTTCTTCTTTAAAATTCAGTCGTTTATTATCCACCAATACTATTCTATTCTCATAGTTAAATTGCATGAGGATTTATATATATTGTCTTTCTTATTCCACTAACTAGTGAACTTTAGCCAACTTCATATGTTACTCACTTTCTTTAAAATAGTTTGATTATCAGAATTTTCCTTACTTCTCCTAACCTTGCGCTTTTAGTGGATGCTCATGGATACATTGAAGTAGGGTTCTAAGATGATCAGTTTTTGGATGAGTATTCTATTGTACATATGTTTAGTACTTTTGATCTTGCGATCTGATTTTCTCATATTATTAAAGGTGTTTATTCTTCTTGCATTGCCAAAATTGTTACTTAAAAAGTTCTGTCACTTGTGCCAAAGTTATTGTACTTCTTTACTAAGGGGGTTTGGGTGGTTAGGCACTGGGTTATGTCTGAAGGAGTACTGTGCTACCTCTATTGTTGTAATTCTATTTATAAAGGTTAAAAGGTCGAAGTGGATCTCCGTTTCCTTAATTTTCCCAATTTTATATCTCATCCCCCCCTTTTATGCGGTAATGGGACTTAGTCAGATAAAATGGACAATCAAGCCCCTAACCATTTAATCCCTCAGTGTCATTGATCATGGGTTGGGCCATTGACTCATGGAACATAAGAGGACTACAAAATAGAGCTAAGAAAAGCTTGTTGCTGCATCTTGTGTTTAAATCTTAGGCTAATATCTGTTTTCTGCAAGAAACACATATGCGCAAGGAAGACTGGGAGAAAGAAACTAACAGAAAATGGATAAGATCTATCATAGCTGCAGGTGACTGTTCTAACTCAAAGGGGGTGGCCATTATAATTAAAAAATAATTTCAGGGGGTAATCACAGAATTCAATTCTGATAAAAATGGTAGATGGTGCTTTTTCACATCTACTATCCCTAACTCTACCAAGCCAGTCCTTTTCCTAAATGTTTATGGTCCATGTTTGCAACAACAAGTCTTTATTATGGAGATTTACAACATTCCTTGCACATTTCAAAACTACCAGTACATACCTGGTGGAGATTGGAAAGCAGTTATAGATCCTGGCTTAGATCGCACAAGTAATTCACCCTCATACAATTTCCAAGCCTCATCAGCCCTAGGGGAACTAATGTCTGACTTCAACCTTATTGATCCTATCTCATTCAGTGACAACTTAACTAAAGAAAAATTTTTACTTACTGTTCGAAATGCTATAACACTTGGTCGCAGCTGGATTTTTTCCTTAATGTCTGAATCCCTAACGAATCTTAAAAATCTAGGTTCTACATAGAAATTTATTCTATCAGATCATGCAAGAATCTCTCTCAATACAATGTTCATATTAAGGGTGCCTTCGACTCCCATCTACGGTAACTGGACTTTTAAACAATAACTTGCTATGTAACAAAGACATAATCCAAGAAATTAATGATATCTTAGCAGACTTGGACACCAACCTTGAGATGTCTCAAATGCCCCTAGATATTCAATGGGCGGCCTGCAAAGCTAAATTGAGAGGGACCTTGATCAACAAGGCCTCATATTACAAAAAGCTTAACAAGGAGAAAGAAAGTAATTTGATCTTAAACCTAACCAACCTAGAAAAGAAACAAATGTCAAGTTCAGACCCTGAGATAGACATATTGATAAAAATACTCAAAAAGAATTACTAGAACTTCATCAACAAAATTATTCTGTGCAAGAACAAAAACTTATAGCTACTTACTGCAAATGGGCGCAAATTCCTTCTAAGACTCTAGCGAGAATAATCAACAATAAGCATAGTTCTCCCAGAATCTCTATCTTACATTACCAAAATAAATTTTATAAATCTGACTCTGAAATCATCCAGTTGTTTTATTCTATTTACTCAGATGTTTATGGCAGGAAGTGAGATTAACCCTACAGACTCTTATATGGAGAACTTTCTGAATACTATTACCTTCCCTTCCCTGAATGAAAATCAAAGATCTCTCTTATCTGCTCCGTTGGAGTTTCAAGAGATTCTAGATGTGATTAGCAAGCTCAAACTAGGCAAATCCCCTGGCCCTGATGGGTTCACTACTAATTTTTATAGAGCTTTTAACTTAAAAATGTCTTCTAAAAGTGTTTAACTTCATTAAAAGCAATGGAATAACTGACCTGCACTGGAACAACTCGAAAACAATCCAGATCTTAAAAAATAAACACGAAAAAGCTGATCCCCACAACTACAGACCCATTTCACTAATAAATGTTGATATAAAAATTTTCTCCTCCATTCTGGCCAACAGACTTAAAAAAGTTATGCCTTTTTAATTTCCCCTGACCAGGTAGGTTTTATGAGTAACAGGCACACATGGGATAATACCCTAACTCTTGACTCCCTAATACAAATTACAAAAAAAAGACAAAAACCCGATCTATGCTTTAACATTAGTTGCCTCCAATGCATTTGATAGAGTAAATTGGAACTTTTTGTTTTTAACCATCTGTCACTTCAACATACCCAAAGTTTTCTCAGATATAATCAAACTACTATATAAAAATTCAGCCACCTATATATATGTGAATAAACGGATATCTAACCTAATTAGGATTACAAATGGAACACGACAAGGTTGCCCATTATCCCCCTTTTTTTTAATATCTTTACTGAACCCTTTTTCTTGTATATTGCGCAGAACACATACCGCTCGGTTCCCAAAGTGCTAAATACTAAAATAATGCTCTCTGCTTTTGCTGATGACCTTAATCTATATTTTCAATATCCCAACACGGACCTGAGTAAAATCACAAACACTATTAATAAATTTTCTAGGGTTTCAGACTATCACATTAATCATAAGAAATCGCATATTTTTCCAATTAATCCGACAAGTCACAAAACTAACTACTTTCCGGACTCTCCTTTTCAAACAACATACCACCTTAACTATCTTGGTACACACTTGAGCACAATCAAGCATCCATGTTTCAAAACAACCTACTTAGAACATGGGCCAAAATACTACAAGACCTCCACAGATGGGAACTCATGAATCTTTCTCTGTTATCCAAAGCTGCGATAGTGAAAATGAACGTTTTGCCCAGACTTCTTTACCGGTTTAACGCATCAAATCTTATTATCTCTAACAGTCTATTCTCTAAAATGAATAAACAGTTAGCCAATTTTATCTGGTTTCTTAAATCAATTAAGATTTCCTACTCAGTTAGCATACCCCAAGGTAAAAGGTGGTCTCAGTCTACCAAATCTTCAACTCTATTACATGATTATTTGTGCGAATAGAATTTTGACTGTATCAAAACTTAATTGGGATGATTATAATTCGTCCCCCTTCTGGGTGAAAATATGGCACCAACACATAGTTACCAACAGAATTAACCCACAAGCTCTCCCCTTTCTTTCCCCTACTGCTATTAACAATTCCAAAATATCCAACACTCTAAGAACACAAGATCAGATTATTCCAAAAGCTGATAGGTTCCATTAATCTTGATAAAACCCTTCCTCTCCTCCAACCTCTTCATTTAAATCCAAACATTAGAATCAATAATAAAATGATCAACTTCACTGACTTTCTTCAAATCAGGGACATTATGGTATGGGATATTTTCAAATTTAGGGACAAATCTCTTTCTGATTTATGACCAACCCACAAAGTCAACAACAAATACACGGTTATACCTCGACAACTAAGAGAATTAATTTCATCACAATTTGGCAATCTTATTGCCAACTGTCAGGACATCAGCAGACTATGTGAAATTATAAATATTGTCTTGAGTTCAGGGAAAATGCTCTCCAGATCCTATAACCTATTGAACTCTATAAAACATAACTCGGCTTGCCTTTTTTCTAGTTATTGGTATAAACAAGAAATCCTTTTTACGGAGGAACAAAAGTTATCTGCTATCAGAACTACCACAGAATTATCCCCCTTTAAAAAAACTCATTTACACACAATTGACAATCAGTAATAACTCCTATTATACTCCTTCTATGCTCAATAGATTTGATTCCAAAATTTCCCCTTCCTGTACTTGTTCCTTTCTAAAAGCGGACCTTCTTCACATTTTATGGTTCTGTAAACATACCCACAAACTATGGTGTTCTTTAAAAGTACGCCTTGAAAAAATGGGGTACCACAAATTTACCCTTTTCTGGGAAACAGCCATTCTTCACATACCCACCAGTAAGTTACCTAAGTTAAAACATCATGTACTAATCACTCTCTGTTCTCTTGTCAAATTATACATCACTAAAAACTGGTTGGATTGCACTAAACTTTGTTGGAAGGGTTTCAAGGAGATGGCATTAAAATATATTTCCTGTTTGACCACATTTTATGTGATTAACTTAGCTCAAAGCATATTATCTCTGATTTTCGTATAGTTCCCACTTCTTGGTTTACTCGGAGATCTACTTGTACCTCTCATAATACTGATTTTTCTCTTTTAATGTATTATATCTGCATGGTATTATATCTGCATGGTAGCACCTATGTTAATCTCGAAATCTTGTAAATATTGTATATAAATTAGTTTGTTTATATGTTTAGGTAGTTTATTTTTGTTTTCATGCCTGTCTTTATGCACAATGATATTTTGCCTATTCATGGATTTTTGTAATGTTTTGATATCTGTGAAATTAATAAAAAGTTATTTGAGAAAAAAAAACTTGACTTCAGACAATGTACAGACTATATACTGGAATTGACACAAAGTTTATAGTCATTTGGGAAAACCTCAATCATGGCAGTTGAACAAAAAAGATTAACAAAAGAAAGTCATGTTGAACAAATGATTACTTGTTGCTAATTAAAGCCATAATGGGGATTGTAGAAAAACTAAGTATGGCATGGATAGATTACAAAAAAATGACAGCATCCCACATTCATGGGTAAAGGAGTGCTTATAGATATTTAAGACACATTCTACACTGATCAGTTATAGTAACGTGACCATGGAACAGTGGAAAACCACTCTGCAATTAAGTCATGACAAAGGGCAAATTATTATCTTACTGACAAACAAAAATAAATAAAAATAAATGTGGAATATTCCAGGGTAATTCTTTGTCACTGTTGTTGTTTTGCATTGCCCATAACCCATTAAGCTGTCTACTTAACAGATTAGGTCATGGGTACCATTTGGCTCCCAGAAAACAACCTTGCTGAAAGACATCTCTTCTACTTTTTTGTGGTTAGAACTTTCTCAGAAGATATAAGAATGTCATTCGGTCTTGATAAATGTGCAAAAGTGATGTTTAAAGCAGGAAAGCTGCAGTACCAAGAAAATATCAATCTGGAACAGGAATGTGGTATAAAGGAACTTCAGCAGTAGGGAGTATATATGTATTTGGGAACTGATGAAGGATTGGCAATAAAACATGAACAAATGTGAATAAATTAAAAAGGAATATTTCAGAGGACTAAAACAAATATTGAAAACTACCTTGACATCTAGGAATGAAGTCCAAGCTATGAACAAAGTTGTTGTTCCTGTTCTAACACTTTTGCAGTGATTGACTGGACCCCAAAAGGTATTGGAACAGTTGGACAGGAAACAAGAAAAATGTTTCATGCTTATCACATGATATATAAAAATCAGTGTATACAAAGATTATATATTCCTTGCTGTGAAGGAGGTATGGGCTTGCTTGAAATTGATTACATTTTTAGATCTTCAGTCGTGGAACTGCATACATATCAGCTGACCTCATCAGATCCAAACATAGTGAAAGTTTTAAAATATAAGAAGAGGACGTGTTTGCTTAGTTTAGCAGATGCATTGTAGTGCCAAGAGAGAATGGAAACAAAACCAGAAGTAGGCAAAAATCAGACAGCAACTTATGGGCCAAAATATTAAAAGAATAAATGGAGAAGGATTAGAGGAGAAGGTAAGAAATGTGGAAAAGATATAAATGTTGACAAGTACAGAGATCTCCTGACCAACCTTATGTTGATCAGGGCTTGATGCAGGAATGCTTAAGGAGAGCCTAGTACTAATCTATGAACCCATGAATCTATAAGTTGAAATTAAAACATGGAAGGTTAATAGTGGCAGCCCAGGATAGTGGAGTACGTACACACTGGTTTAGAGTCCGTTGAATATGTGGGAGAAACAGACAAATGTAGGTTTTATAAAACAGAATTGGAAACTGTCAAAAATCTTGTCACTAGGTATGACACACTCATGGCAGAGGGCCTGTACATTGAAAGACACTGTAATGTGGCAAGACTGTTTAAGTGGGGATTGTGCAAACACTATAATGTAGCAGTAGCAGAGAAGTACTGGAAACATGAACCACAAAGTATTATAGAGAATGATGACGTATACATCACATGCTGACTCAGTACCACCAGTTCAAAAAATAGATGCAAGAAAACCACATACAGTAGTCCATGAAAAAAGACAAAAGTAGAGTATTGATCTCTGAAATCACTGCACGTAGTGCTTCATTGCCTTACGTACAGAGACAGACACAGTCATAAATGTCAGGATTTCAGGCAGACATGAGAACAATGTGGAAGAAGGATACCCACTCAGTTCCAATAGTAGTAGGAGTGATGGTCTAATAAAAACGAATCTGCAGTCATACTTAGATATGCTACCGATGCATGTAAGTCTATATGAATTTCAGGAGGACTCAATTCTGGGCACATTGTGGGTGTTGCAAAGAGCACATTTGGCTAGCATTCAAGACTGAAACAATGCTAACTTCACAAACTTTAATTATACCCTGACCTAGGAATGGGGTCCAGTCCCATCATGGTATTAGAAAACCAAAAGACTTGGAGAAGTTAAACTAAAAGAAATAATCTGGTACTGACCTTGGCTTTTGGATTTCGACTCCCCGCCCTTCCTATTTCTTTTGGCCTTTGGTGAACAGTGAGCACCTCCCCCTCACATTAATACTTCTCTCTTTATCTCTGTCATCCCTCCACTTGCTTCATAGGTTCATAGATAGGTAATAGGGTATTGGCCATAGGGCCTATATAAGCCTAGCCAAAAAAGTACCCTGGCTTTCGCCACACAAAAAAATTATTTTCTCTGTGCCCCTGTCGAGCAGAGCCACAGCACTGATGCCCAGGGTCAGCTGTCTCAAATAATAGACTTTTTATTTCTAGCACAAGTCTCTGTAATTCCAAATGAGTGTCAGACACCTGGTATGTGTTGGACTACCTTCTATTACTTTTTGCACACCCAGAGCATGTGTAGGTTGTCTCCATATCAGACACCTAGTATATGTTGGACTACCTTCTATTGCTTGCTGCATACTCAGAGCATGTGCAGGCTGTCCTCCATATCAGACATCTGGTATGTATTACTTGCTGCACACCCAGAGCATGTGAGGCTGTCTCCATATCAGACATCTGGTATGTATCTTACTGCACACCCAGAGCATGTGAGGCTGTCTCCATATCAGACATCTGGTATGTATTACTTGCTGCACACCCAGAGCATGTGAGGCTGTCTCCATATCAGACATCTGGTATGTATTACTTGCTGCACACCCAGAGCATGTGAGGCTGTCTCCATATCAGACATCTGGTATGTATTACTTGCTGCACACCCAGAGCATGTGAGGCTGTCTCCATATCAGACATCTGGTATGTATTACTTGCTGCACACCCAGAGCATGTGAGGCTGTCTCCATATCAGACATCTGGTATGTATTACTTGCTGCATACTCAGAGCATGTGCAGGCTGTCTCCATATCAGACATCTGGTATGTATTACTTGCTGCACACTCAGAGCATGTGAGGCTGTCTCCATATCAGACATCTGGTATGTATTACTTGCTGCACACCCAGAGCATGTGAGGCTGTCTCCATATCAGACATCTGGTATGTATTACTTGCTGCACACTCAGAGCATGTGCAGGCTGTCTCCATATCAGACATCTGGTATGTATTACTTGCTGCACACCCAGAGCATGTGAGGCTGTCTCCATATCAGACATCTGGTATGTATTACTTGCTGCACACCCAGAGCATGTGAGGCTGTCTCCATATCAGACATCTGGTATGTATTACTTGCTGCACACCCAGAGCATGTGCAGGCTGTCTCCATATCAGACATCTGGTATGTATTACTTGCTGCACACCCAGAGCATGTGAGGCTGTCTCCATATCAGACATCTGGTATGTATTACTTGCTGCACACCCAGAGCATGTGCAGGCTGTCTCCATATCAGACATCTGGTATGTATTACTTGCTGCACACTCAGAGCATGTGAGGCTGTCTCCATATCAGACATCTGGTATGTATTACTTGCTGCACACCCAGAGCATGTGAGGCTGTCTCCATATCAGACATCTGGTATGTATTACTTGCTGCACACCCAGAGCACGTGCAGGCTGTCTCCATATCAGACATCTGGTATGTATTACTTGCTGCACACCCAGAGCATGTGAGGCTGTCTCCATATCAGACATCTGGTATGTATTACTTACTGCACACTCAGAGCATGTGCAGGCTGTCTCCATATCAGACATCTGGTATGTATTACTTGCTGCATACACAGAGCATGTGCAGGCTGTCTCCATATCAGACATCTGGTATGTATTACTTGCTGCACACTCAGAGCATGTGCAGGCTGTCTCCATATCAGACATCTGGTATGTATTACTTGCTGCACACCCAGAGCATGTGAGGCTGTCTCCATATCAGACATCTGGTATGTATTACTTGCTGCACACCCAGAGCATGTGCAGGCTGTCTCCATATCAGACATCTGGTATGTATTACTTGCTGCACACCCAGAGCATGTGAGGCTGTCTCCATATCAGACATCTGGTATGTATTACTTGCTGCACACCCAGAGCATGTGAGGCTGTCTCCATATCAGACATCTGGTATGTATTACTTGCTGCACACCCAGAGCATGTGAGGCTGTCTCCATATCAGACATCTGGTATGTATCACTTGCTGCACACTCAGAGCATGTGCAGGCTGTCTCCATATCAGACATCTGGTATGTATTACTTGCTGCACACCCAGAGCATGTGAGGCTGTCTCCATATCAGACATCTGGTATGTATTACTTGCTGCACACCCAGAGCATGTGAGGCTGTCTCCATATCAGACATCTGGTATGTATTACTTGCTGCATACTCAGAGCATGTGCAGGCTGTCTCCATATCAGACATCTGGTATGTATTACTTGCTGCACACTCAGAGCATGTGAGGCTGTCTCCATATCAGACATCTGGTATGTATTACTTGCTGCACACCCAGAGCATGTGAGGCTGTCTCCATATCAGACATCTGGTATGTATTACTTGCTGCACACCCAGAGCATGTGAGGCTGTCTCCATATCAGACATCTGGTATGTATTACTTGCTGCACACCCAGAGCATGTGAGGCTGTCTCCATATCAGACATCTGGTATGTATTACTTGCTGCACACCCAGAGCATGTGAGGCTGTCTCCATATCAGACATCTGGTATGTATTACTTGCTGCACACCCAGAGCATGTGAGGCTGTCTCCATATCAGACATCTGGTATGTATTACTTGCTGCATACTCAGAGCATGTGCAGGCTGTCTCCATATCAGACATCTGGTATGTATTACTTGCTGCACACCCAGAGCATGTGAGGCTGTCTCCATATCAGACATCTGGTATGTATTACTTGCTGCACACCCAGAGCATGTGAGGCTGTCTCCATATCAGACATCTGGTATGTATTACTTGCTGCACACTCAGAGCATGTGCAGGCTGTCTCCATATCAGACATCTGGTATGTATTACTTACTGCACACCCAGAGCATGTGAGGCTGTCTCCATATCAGACATCTGGTATGTATTACTTGCTGCACACCCAGAGCATGTGAGGCTGTCTCCATATCAGACATCTGGTATGTATTACTTGCTGCACACCCAGAGCATGTGAGGCTGTCTCCATATCAGACATCTGGTATGTATTACTTGCTGCACACCCAGAGCATGTGAGGCTGTCTCCATATCAGACATCTGGTATGTATTACTTGCTGCATACTCAGAGCATGTGAGGCTGTCTCCATATCAGACATCTGGTATGTATTACTTGCTGCACACCCAGAGCATGTGAGGCTGTCTCCATATCAGACATCTGGTATGTATTACTTGCTGCACACCCAGAGCATGTGAGGCTGTCTCCATATCAGACATCTGGTATGTATTACTTGCTGCACACTCAGAGCATGTGAGGCTGTCTCCATATCAGACATCTGGTATGTATTACTTGCTGCACACTCAGAGCATGTGAGGCTGTCTCCATATCAGACATCTGGTATGTATTACTTGCTGCACACCCAGAGCATGTGAGGCTGTCTCCATATCAGACATCTGGTATGTATTACTTGCTGCATACTCAGAGCATGTGAGGCTGTCTCCATATCAGACATCTGGTATGTATTACTTGCTGCACACCCAGAGCATGTGAGGCTGTCTCCATATCAGACATCTGGTATGTATTACTTGCTGCACACCCAGAGCATGTGAGGCTGTCTCCATATCAGACATCTGGTATGTATTACTTGCTGCACACCCAGAGCATGTGAGGCTGTCTCCATATCAGACATCTGGTATGTATTACTTGCTGCATACTCAGAGCATGTGAGGCTGTCTCCATATCAGACATCTGGTATGTATTACTTGCTGCACACTCAGAGCATGTGAGGCTGTCTCCATATCAGACATCTGGTATGTATTACTTGCTGCACACCCAGAGCATGTGAGGCTGTCTCCATATCAGACATCTGGTATGTATTACTTGCTGCACACCCAGAGCATGTGAGGCTGTCTCCATATCAGACATCTGGTATGTATTACTTGCTGCACACCCAGAGCATGTGCAGGCTGTCTCCATATCAGACATCTGGTATGTATTACTTGCTGCACACCCAGAGCATGTGAGGCTGTCTCCATATCAGACATCTGGTATGTATTACTTGCTGCACACTCAGAGCATGTGAGGCTGTCTCCATATCAGACATCTGGTATGTATTACTTGCTGCACACCCAGAGCATGTGAGGCTGTCTCCATATCAGACATCTGGTATGTATTACTTGCTGCATACTCAGAGCATGTGCAGGCTGTCTCCATATCAGACATCTGGTATGTATTACTTGCTGCACACCCAGAGCATGTGAGGCTGTCTCCATATCAGACATCTGGTATGTATTACTTGCTGCACACCCAGAGCATGTGAGGCTGTCTCCATATCAGACATCTGGTATGTATTACTTGCTGCACACCCAGAGCATGTGCAGGCTGTCTCCATATCAGACATCTGGTATGTATTACTTGCTGCATACTCAGAGCATGTGCAGGCTGTCTCCATATCAGACATCTGGTATGTATTACTTGCTGCACACTCAGAGCATGTGCAGGCTGTCTCCATATCAGACATCTGGTATGTATTACTTGCTGCACACCCAGAGCATGTGCAGGCTGTCTCCATATCAGACATCTGGTATGTATTACTTGCTGCACACCCAGAGCATGTGAGGCTGTCTCCATATCAGACATCTGGTATGTATTACTTGCTGCACACCCAGAGCATGTGCAGGCTGTCTCCATATCAGACATCTGGTATGTATTACTTGCTGCACACCCAGAGCATGTGAGGCTGTCTCCATATCAGACATCTGGTATGTATTACTTGCTGCACACTCAGAGCATGTGCAGGCTGTCTCCATATCAGACATCTGGTATGTATTACTTGCTGCACACCCAGAGCATGTGCAGGCTGTCTCCATATCAGACATCTGGTATGTATTACTTGCTGCATACCCAGAGCATGTGAGGCTGTCTCCATATCAGACATCTGGTATGTATTACTTGCTGCACACCCAGAGCATGTGAGGCTGTCTCCATATCAGACATCTGGTATGTATTACTTGCTGCACACCCAGAGCATGTGAGGCTGTCTCCATATCAGACATCTGGTATGTATTACTTGCTGCACACCCAGAGCATGTGCAGGCTGTCTCCATATCAGACATCTGGTATGTATTACTTGCTGCACACCCAGAGCATGTGCAGGCTGTCTCCATATCAGACATCTGGTATGTATTACTTGCTGCACACCCAGAGCATGTGAGGCTGTCTCCATATTTAGTGGGATATGTTCTAGCTGTATACAAAGTTGACAGCATGTTCTCTTTTGACCTACTGGCAAGCAACATTTTTTACATTCCTTAGTGTGACACCATCTTCATGGAACATGGGTGCTGGAACCATAAAGCCAAGCAGAGGAGGAGCCCCCAACTTTTACAGCTGCAAGACCTGTCGGGAAAAATTAATGAAGTGGAGTTTTCATGCTAACGTGGATTTGCACGTGGAAAGTTAAACTAACTGTTCTTGTTCTCTTATTGCTCTGTGTTAGAGGAGTTATGCTGCCACTGCTGCCAGAGCCAGAGTCATGCCAGTAAGGAGAGTTTTGTTCTTTTATATAAAGGAGTTATGCTGCTCCAGTGTGTGTGTGTGTGTGTGTGTGTGTGTGTGTGTGTGTGTGTGTGTGTGTGTGTGTGTGTGTGTGTGTGTGTGTGTGTAAAGAGAAGTTTAATGCTACTTATGCTAAGGATGGCGCAGTGGTGCAGGGGTAGCATTGTCGCCTCACAGCAAGAGGTTCTTTGGTTCAATTCTTGGCTGGGGTGCCTTCTGTGCGGAGTCTGCATGTCCTCCCTGTGTTCATGTGGGTTTCCTCCGGATGCTCCGGTTTCCTCCCACGTTACAAAGACATGCGTTTCTCCCTGGGCCTCCACTGAAAATTGGCTTGTTCAGTCGCACTTTCCCAGTTAACCAATGTTAAATAAATAAAATAATAAATAAATAAATAAGTAAGTTGTTTGCATTGTTGGTAGTACAACAGGTAGTATAACTTGCTTTTGATGCAGAAGGCTGTGGGTTCTACTCCCACATTATGCAGATGGATCATTGATACTGTACTGTGTTGTACGTTAATGGGAGTAGATCCTGCAGTCATATGAATGTCCTCCTTTGGAGGAGTTACCAGTAACTATGAACCCGTTATCAGTTTGCAACCATTCCCCATTGCAAAATTACTAGCTTTTCAATTTTTAATGTAGCATAGGCAATTTATTCTTCAAGGGCAACAGGCACTTTATTATTTGTAGATGAAACAATGAAATATAAAGCTGTTAGCTAGCAGCAACCTCTTCATTAGTTACAGATCACTTTAATGTGGAATTATTTAGATGACTTTACTTCTGCAGAGATTTTTTGTATCTACAGATATTGGTGGATTGTAGTGACAGAAGTTTGAGTGGCCTTTTGTGGTTGAAATTTTCTGAAATGGGTAGTTTTGTCATTATTGGTTCATACATTTTGTTTCATTGCTTACTAGAAGACCATTCCAAACTACAATTTTATAGCACATTCAAACAAGTGGTGCAGTATTATACAAGAAATATAATTTAATAGAATCAGGTTAATACACTCAAGAAGGTAAATCAAATAATGTATACATGTATGCTTGCTTACAAGATGCAGGAGATCAAAACAGGGGAAGAGACCAGTCACCAAGTGTGCCCCCCAGGGTTTCATACTGAGACTTTTTCTGTTTGGCATATACATCTCAAAAACAAAATAAGTTTGAGATGACTGCAAGCTAGAAGCAATTATTGAATCCCCAAATGACTTATGCAGGAAGATTTGTCCCAAACATTAACTGGTGCCAGAATCATGAATTGAAACTAAACTCCAAGAAATACATTATCATATCCTTTGGGAAGTCATCTAATTCAGGGAACTGCCAAATTGGAAATGCCCCCTGAGAACTGACCCAGTTGTTTGTCATTTGGAAATTTGTGTGTACAGTGACCTAACTTTTGACCAGCATGTGCCCTGAGTCATAAGAAAGTCTTTCTATATTGCACAGCTTATAAACAAACTGATTGTGACTAGATACAAGTTGCAAGAGGAGAAGAAAGCACGGGTCAAAGTGGAGATGTTATGTCCAAAAGCAAAAGTCAAACCACAAAGATGTAGATGTGATGATACGAGGCCAATAAACGCTCCAAAGGTACAACAAGTATGTTTATTAACTCAAACAAAAGTGCGTCTCAAACAACAGTGCGTTGACCTAGGTTTCGTCCGTCTCCACGGACTTCTTCAGAACACTGTGGCACACAAAACAAAGTTACCCATATACAGAGGACACATTATACTTTAGGAGGCAATGTCACGTATATTTTATGTGTTCCTATTTAATACCTCAAGGTCAAACAATTCTGTCTGTCTTTTTAAACCTTGTTTTTAATTTTAATTTCAACTAAATTAAGTATTCATTCATCTCATTATACAATCAAGTAATTTGACTGGTTGATTAATGGGATTAATGTGATTATTTAAGCACTTTGTTTTGTGTGCCACAGTGTTCTGAAGAAGTCCGTGGAGACGGACGAAACCTAGGTCGACGCACTGTTGTTTGAGACGCACTTTTGTTTGAGTTAATAAACATACTTGTTGTACCTTTGGAGCGTTTATTGGCCTCGTATCATCACATCTACATCTTTGTGGTTTGACTTTTGCTTTTGGACACAACATCTCCACTTTGACCCGTGCTTTCTTCTCCTCTTGCAACTTGTTGGTGAGCATTCGGTTCTTGGTAGAGTTTTTGTGGGTCTACACGTAATGGAGGATGAAGGTGGCGTGGTCGATGTGGGCGTGTTGCTCAAGGAAATGAACGAGCAGTTGAAGCTTCATACTGCTCTTATTCATCAGCTTATGTCAGCTTCCAATACAGATATTACATCAACGGGGAGCTTGGGCTTGCCGCTCACCCAAGCTTCCCCACCGTCAGAATTTCCAGCTTCTAGTGGTACTGGCACAACTGATCAACACAACAACACGGTCCGGACTCATGATCGGGCTATGCTGGTTAGTAGTGCACCTTGGAAACTTAACCAGTATTCGTTTAACTCTATACACACCCCTACAAAAACTGATGCCCACATTGTGAAAGGAAATATGAGGGAGTTATTAAAGCAATTTGAAGTGAAATTGTTTAAGTTAAAGCGTACGCAAATGGAAAATGGGTATTTGCGTAAGAATATTGAATTAGGGCTAGTACCCAAAGGTCTTAGATTATGGAGATACCCTAATGGCAGTGAGCGTGAACCAGATATGTTAAAAGAGTTACATGAACTATTTAACAAGACTGGCTTGGCATTATTGGAAATCATGATTAAATTTAACGATAGAAAAATTGAATCTCTATTATCAGAGATGGAAGAACTGAATAACAATATCAGCCAGGATCTTCTGTTTGACCAACACTATACAAATTACGCAAACATCATTAAGGATGTGGAACACAGTTGTGACATTATATATGACAAAAAACAAAACAAAATAAAGAGGGATACCAAGATTTATGCATCTGGCAGGGTGTACCCTAAGTCACACGTTATACATCATGGACAAAACAAAACGATCGATAGTAGTGGCCGTTTGGATGTACTTGATGACATAATTTCCCCTCCTCAACTGGAAGAATATGCACAACGACAACATGGTAGCCCGGGTAATGTTGATGGGCTTAGAAGATCTAAAAGACTCAGAGGACAATATACTTTTGAGGATAATGATGATTTTGAAAGTACAGGCGCACGGCCAAGGAGGGATCCGGATTATTACAAAAAAGTGAATTTTCAAAAAAACGCGTGGGGGGCGCGCAAGTAGCCGATGGCGTCCACCACGACAAGGTACTTGGTAAGCACTCGCATATGTTTTTAACTCTCAGTTGTGATTCGACAAAAACGGATGCTAGCAATAGCGTCGCATCTTTGGTTTTTAAAGACACTAACTTCACAGAAAACGTTTTATGTAACAGTAGTTCAGTTGATAATATGTCCTGCAATTTTTTAGACATGGACAATATATCTCAATTTGGGGTATTAGAGGGTATGTCGGATAATACTGTGAGTGGAATAAATCAACGGATGATTCTGGACTTTATGGACAGTAATGTTTCAATTAGTGATTTAACTTTACACCATTATGATGGGCAATCACCTATATGCAACACCAGTGTTTTAAATGAGCGAGAGACGAATATTGTGTGTAATAATATGTGCAATAACTGTACAGGTTTGTCAAGTGTATTACACGAAGAAGCTGTTGCAGATCTGAATGAGCATATAACATCTGGCAGTGTACTTGACCATGAAGGGGAATGTACCAAATCCAAAATGGAACAGCAAACAAACGGAGGCAAAGAACAGCGTGCCAACAATATGATAAACTGCAATCTCCAAAAACATGCACGTTGTCCAACTGGCAATAAAACGTAAGGCAAGAAAATTCACTGTAATGTTTCCACAATCAAAAGACGAATCTTCACGATAAAAAATTCTTTTATTGGAACACAACGTAGTGAGCGCTTTCGCCAACAGGCTTCATCAGACTATCAAAGGACATGGTATTACTTTGATATAAATACTATCACTAGAAACCCCATTGGTCACCTACAACACCTGGTGACCTACGTAATAGCTATAAAGTGCTCTTTCTGTAAAAAGTTCATAAAACAGTTGCTAATATATAATCAGCAATCAAAACTAAAAAAGATAATGATGCAATTCATTGTTTAGCTAAAACAGATGATTTCTAAACACTGTCAATGCTATCATATGTACAAAAATTATATGAGCGACCCTGTCTCATTATATAAATGCTTTTTCATATATACCATATTCAATAACAAGCAATCGCATGCTAGGGTGAGAAATTCACTCGCGTTAGCATAACCTAATTTTGTAGCTAATGTCACATTTCATACATAATCCACATCAATGCAACGCCAAGAAATAGCATTAGAAAAAGCAATATATTTGAGGTTATATATACCTAAAATAAGCAATGAAAGCACCATATTCATAGCTGTCTTAAAAATAAGTAATAAAAACTATCTTATGTGTCTAATGTATATCAGGAAGCTAGTAATACACAAAAAAACTAAAAACAATGTGAACAGTATAACAAGTATTGCCACTATCCTTATCCCAAAATATAGTGGCGTATCTATGGGCCATGAAAATATACAACGTGTAATGTCCTGTTACATAAAATCTCCTCTAATAATCTACTCATAGTAAGGGTAAAAAGAAAAGGGCTGACCTATAACCCAAACAAAAACAAGAACAAAAACCAAAATGCAGGGGAACAGGAGGGGAAGGGGGAAAGGAGGGAGGGGAGAGTTGTGGAAATGTGTGTGATAAACATGTGCATAAAAAATGGGAATGGAAAAGACATCATATGCATATCCAAGTATAGAGAATAAGGAAAATGTATTAATCAAGACTAAAAAATCTCTTCTATTTACTAAAAACTCCTCTATTTTTTGAATATCCTTCTATTTTTTAAAAATGGTTTTATTTGTACTTTGTCATTCAATCCAGGTGGTATATCTGATCTAAATCTAATAATCCACCTGGTCTCACATTCAAGGGTCCTATTTATAATATCTCCCCCTCTGATACCTTGTTTCAATTCCTGTATAACATAGAAGGAGAATCGATGACAGCTTCCTGCTTCCTTATAATGCCTGGACAATGCATTGATATCTGACCCTATCCTTATCTGGTAATTGTGTTCTCTAATCCGTTCCTTTAACATCCGGTTGGTCTTACCTATATAGTAACTTGAGCATACCTTGCATGTAGCAAGGTATACCACATTTCTGGTTTCGCAGTTGGTATTAGTAAGAAAAGTGAACTTCCGTGATGTTTTAGGATGTATAAATTCAGTGCCTTTATTGATATACCTACACTGATTGCATTTTCCACAGGGCACTGTATTAAAATGAGCCACATTGTCCCGGTCTGTCATTAAGGTACATTTAGGCCTACACAACATTCTCTTCAAACTAGGATGATTTCTATAAATCATTTGGGTTTGGGGCCAACTATTTCCCCTATCTCTTTGTCCGATAGGAGTATATTCCAGTGCTTACCTAATACATTCACAAACTCAATGCTATTTTTACTATAAAAAGTAATGGCTTTAACTATATCTTCATTTTGCCTTTGTATCTGTGGATATTCCTCCTGGTCCATAAAGAAGGGTCTAGCCCTACCCATCCTCATATTTTCTGTTTCCTTGATGGTATCATTTATCCTACTAATGTCATACCCTCTTTCTAAAAACTTGTTCATTAGATCCGTCTTCTCCAGTTGATGATGCTCATCACTGGGATTCAAACGTGACGCTCTCATGAACTGACCTTTAAGAATATTGTTGAACACATATACTGGATGCATACTTTGTCTATGCAAAAGATTATTTCTGTGACAGGCCTTCCTGTGTATGGATGTATTTAAAAGCCCATTCTCCATTCTATAAATCTCAACATCCAAGTAAGAGATGTTAGTTCTGGAAAAACTAACAGTAAACTTGAGGAAATCAGTGGATGAATTTAACATTTGTACAAAGCTGTCTAAAGTACCTTCATCTCCCAACCACAGAAAAAAGAGGTCGTCGACGAATCGACGATATAATCCCACATATTCTTTATATAAGTCGCTATTACACATATATCTATCCTCCCAGGTGGCCATAACAAGGTTGGCGTAGCTATTGGCACAGGAAGTGCCCATAGCTACGCCATCCCTTTGGAGGTACATTTCATTGTCAAAAACAAAAATGTTATTAGTCAAAACTATTTCCAAAAAAAGTGTAACTAATTCCACCTTACTGTCCGTGAATTGTGTATTGAGTTTTAAATAATCAGAAATGTATGTCAAGCCCGTGTCATTTGGAATAACAGTAAAAAGGCTGACAACATCAAGGGTTACCAGAAGAAAAGGTTGATCATCTCTTAAGCTCTTTGTAAAAGCATACAAATCCAACAGGAATTGTTTGCTATCTTTAAGTATCCTTATATTCTCATCTACCAACGGTCTAAGTAAACTATCAATGTATACGGAAAGAGGTTCTGTAGCCCATCCTTGTCCGGCTACAATTGGTCTCATTGGTGGATCTATTAATGATTTATGAACTTTAGGTAATCCCTGGACGCATGGTATCACGGGGTCTCTAACTTTAAAGAAATCATACAGTTCTTTGGTAATATCAGATGACATAAGAAGGTCATCAAGTGTATAATAAATCGTAAAAACTTTATCCGCTAATAAACGACTATCTATCTTAACATAAGAATTTGTATCTTCCAACAACAATCTCATCCTTATGTTATAGTCTAAAGTGTCCATGAGAACTATTGGACCCCCCTTATCTGCAGGTCTAATCACTAATGATCGATCATTTTTTAAATCATTAAGAGCTTTTCTTTGCTGGTAATTAAGATTGTATTTGTGATTATTAGTCCTATCACTCTGATAGTGTGCATGGATATCATTTTCTACCACATTATTAAATACCTCCAACGTAGGATTCAACTGTGGGACATATGTACTAACTGCTCTAAAGCTTCTGGGACCTCTTTCCTGTTTATGACTTCCATAATCCAGTGCTAACTGTATCTTCCTGGTAAATAGCTTTGTATCAACGATAAAATCTACAATATCCGTCCTTCTAGTGGGGATGAAACTCAGTCCTTTACTCAGAACTTGTTCTTCATATATTGTTAAGTTCCTACTGGATAAATTCACAACTAAAGTGTTACCTTTTCCCACATTTTCTTTATAGTGGGTCCCTGTTGTTCGTCCATGGACCACTTCCTCTTTTGTCTGCCCCTGCTTACAGACCTTTTTCTTCCCAAAAAATTATCCTGTGCTATAGGGAAGGGTATATTAATTTTGCTGTTATTAGGATGATTATTACCATGTTCCTTGGGCCTAACTACTTGTGAATATGTGTTGACAGAACGGGAAACGGCATCAACTTGTGAAACTCCCGCTCCCTGTGTAATTCTGTTGTCATTCTTCTTGGGATAAGGATAGTGGCAATACTTGTTATACTGTTCACATTGTTTTTAGTTTTTTTGTGTATTACTAGCTTCCTGATATACATTAGACACATAAGATAGTTTTTATTACTTATTTTTAAGACAGCTATGAATATGGTGCTTTCATTGCTTATTTTAGGTATATATGACCTCAAATATATTGCTTTTTCTAATGCTATTTCTTGGCGTTGCATTGATGTGGATTATGTATGAAATGTGACATTAGCTACAAAATTAGGTTATGCTAACTCGAGTGAATTTCTCACCCTAGCATGCGATTGCTTGTTATTGAATATGGTATATATGAAGAAGCATTTATATAATGAGACAGGGTCGCTCATATAATTTTTGTACATATGATAGCATTGACAGTGTTTAGAAATCATCTGTTTTAGCTAAACAATGAATTGCATCATTATCTTTTTTAGTTTTGATTGCTGATTATATATTAGCAACTGTTTTATGAACTTTTTACAGAAAGAGCACTTTATAGCTATTACGTAGGTCACCAGGTGTTGTAGGTGACCAATGGGGTTTCTAGTGATAGTATTTATATCAAAGTAATACCATGTCCTTTGATAGTCTGATGAAGCCTGTTGGCGAAAGCGCTCACTACGTTGTGTTCCAATAAAAGAATTTTTTATCGTGAAGATTCGTCTTTTGATTGTGGAAACATTACAGTGAATTTTCTTGCCTTACGTTTTATTGCCAGTTGGACAACATGAAGGGGAATGTGTTTTGTTTTCTCAACCAAACATTGTGGTAAATGATAAGGGTGATTTTAAACTATATAATTACACACGTCAGACTTTTGATAGTGAATGTGTTAACCTGTTTTCAAAGGGTTTTAGTTTCATTCCATGCAGGAGAGGTAATATAGTGAATACAATTGTTGATTTAAAATTATTCACTAGAAAATTAAATTTAAAAATCTTGTATCAAAGTAACCCATGGGACATAAATACACATGGTAAATATAGTTTGTCCAAACCAAGTACGTTTAATCCACCCATGCACGAGAAAGTGGCCCTTTTTGAAAAGGTTACGGAAAATGACATCAGGGATGTTTTTACAAAATACCATACAAAGTTTAATAACAATATGACTAAAAAGGAGGAAGCCACATTAAAAAGAATTCTGTCTACTAAAAGCATTAGAATTATGAAACCTGACAAGGGCAGTGGAGTAGTCATTGTTGACTACCAGGATTATGTAACTTATATGAATGCCCTGTTGACGGGAGATACATATGCGGAAATTAGCAGGAACGAAATTAACATAGCTCACAAAAGAATAGATACAACATTATATGATATGTTACACCAGGGTGAATTGGATGAACAGGATTGGCGTTTCTTACAAAATGAATATCCAGTCATTAGTGGAATTTTTGGCATCCCCAAAATACACAAAGGCTTGGACAATTTACAGTTCAGAGCCATTGTGGATGGTAAACGCAGTAAAACACACTTTATCAGTCAGTATTTAGATTATTATTTAAAACCTGGTATAGAATATTTTGCACATATACTCAAGGATTCATGGGATTTTTTAGTCAAAATTAACTCCATTGCATTTAATCCGGGAGATACATTTATTACTATGGATGTTTGCAATTTGTTCACGGTTATTCCCCACGACAAGGGGCTGGAATGGTTAGAAGAACAGTTATTTTACACAAATTTATATGATCAAAATAAAATGAATGTATTAACTAAGCTCATGGGGATCGTGTTAAAAAACAATTTTTTATATTTTGAAGGCGCCTATTTCAAACAAAAGAGTGGGGTTGCAATGGGGGCAGCTTGTGCCCCCAGTTTTGCAAATTTTGTATTAACATATTGGGAGTTAAATTATGTGTTTAATTCAGAATTTTTTACATACGTTAAATTTTATGGCCGTTTTTTAGATGATTTATTTATTATTTGGAATGGTGAACAGGCAGGATTAAAGGCCTTTATTGAGTATTTAGATAGCAGTGTTTGGTTTTTGAAATTTACATACACTGTAAGTCAGGATAGTATAAGTTATTTGGACATCAAATTATCTTTTGACACAAGTAAAAACAAGTTAACATCCAATATATACAGAAAACCCACCTTCTCAAATTCTTACCTACACTATGACAGCTGGCACCCTGACCACCAGAAAAAGGCCGTGGTCAAAGGCCAGCTGGTTAGAGCAGCTAGAATGGTAAGTGAGGAGGTGGACTTTCACAATGAATTACAATTTATTATTACACTTTTTTTGAATCGGGGTTACCCAACGGAATTCTGTAGTAGTATTGCCAACGAGGTCAAAAACAAAAGGGAGATTGGCTTTTACAAAGCCTTATTGAATGACAATGCGGGTAAGCCTGACAGCAGTATTCAAACTAGTAACATTGGTAATAAGCGATTTGTGTGTAACAGTATACCTTTATTCATTACTACTTTTAATGAGAAAAGAGTTTTTGTTTGTGACTAGATCTAGAGAT
Organism: Protopterus annectens; assembly: GCF_019279795.1. Taxonomy (NCBI): domain Eukaryota; kingdom Metazoa; phylum Chordata; order Ceratodontiformes; family Protopteridae; genus Protopterus; species Protopterus annectens. The sequence goes on from NC_056732.1 coordinate 1,868,419,394, forward strand.
GTTGTTGTCCCCCTTTACAAAGTCGTCATTAGGTCATTCATTTTATATAATGAAATAACTCCTCCCAACTGCCACATGTTAAGGAATGACAGAACACAAAAAAGGGGGGGGGTGTAGCACTCCTTTACTGGGTATCCCTCTTAGTCACCCCCTATACCAAACCCTTTCCCAAATTTGGCAAGGTAGAAATGATACCATCCATACTCCACCTAAGCAAGCATAAACTCATATTTGTTCTCTCCCTCTATATTCCCCCTGGAGACAATATCTCATCCCTTGAAGATATTCTCTCTTGGGTCTCTACCAACATTACTCGTGAACCATAATCCTGGGAGACATGAACATAAACTGGGCCCAATCCAATCTCCCACTAACTCACACAATATTAACTTGTATAACTTTACACAACTAATCAATTCTGCTACCAGGCCTTCCAAGAACTCCATTACTGGAAGTACAATAGACTGGATTCTAGTATCCTATCCTCACTATATCTCTGATAGTGGTATTCTCACAGACCCACTAGCTGACCACTTCCCCACTTTTGCCCACTGTCTTCCCTCTTCCATACAACTAACTCACACCTATATTTCCACTCGCTGCCTAAAGAACTTCAATTCTGAAACCTTTTCAATTGCACTAAAAAGCACAAACTGGAATCCATTAAAGACTCTTCCCCTAGATAATGCTCTCTCCTATTTTAACTCTACTTTCACAAACCTGCTCAACTCCTTTGCCCCTCTAAAAACAAAATGTATAAAAAGTAACCCTGTACCCTGGTCCAAAAGCACCTTAGCTATCATGCGACTCCGTGACAAAGCCTGGATACATTGCCATAAAAATAAAACCACTTTCACCCTAAATGAATGTAAAAAAGCTATGAAATAAAGTAAAAAAACTTAAGCCTGTGATTCCGGCCATTTTGTGTCCACCCTTCTCCTCAACCTTTCCAAGGCATTTGACACTATTTCCCACAACCTGCTTCTTAATAAACTCTCCAAACTAAACCTATCCCCTTCCTGTACCAAGTGGTTCTCCAGCTACCTCACAACCAGACAACAAGCAGTCAAATGGAATAAAGCCACTTCACCCTTCCTTAATACTCCCACAGGTGTCCCCCCAATGTTCCATTTTAGGCTCCCTACTATTCAACATATTCATTAACCACTTCTACCAAGCCATTCCAAACTCCAGCCTCATCCAATTTGCTGACAATTCTACCATTATCTGCTCTTCCCCTTCTATCCCCACTCTAAATAAGCTTACCCAAACCGCCTTCTCCTCTACTGAGAAGTGGATGCTAGACAACCATCTGGCTCTTAATGCAACCAAAACTAAACTTATTTTATTCACTGCCTCCAAAATCTCCTGCCTAGATAAACACTCATTTATAATCACCAGCAAAAATAATGCACCCCTAGAAATAGTCTCTGACACTAAACTACTAGGAGTACTCATAGATGATCAACTAAAATTCGACAAACATTTGCAAGTAAATATCAAAAAAACCCTCAAAAAACTTGGTATGCTATACTGCCATAATCGTGATATCTCTCTTTCCACTAGGCTCATACTAGCCAATACTTATCTCATCCCATCCCTCCTATATGGTGCATCTATCCTCACCAACCTGCAATCCTCCCTCAAAACAAAACTCTCCTCTTGCTATAACAAGATATCAAAATTTGCAGCAGGTCACAGAGCCATTTCTCACCATTGTAATTCTTTTCACCAACTAAACTGGCTTGAGCTACATAGCCTCCTCACTTATACCCAGCTCATCCCAGCACACAAACTTATTTACAACCCCTTTCTTTGTCCCTCCCTAGCCACTACCTTTGCAATGTATGAACCAGAACATCTTCTAATATCTAATTCCCAAAAAAACAAACCCACACGTCCAGCTGTGAATGACCTAATGTCCTTCTCTCTTGCAAGCCTCTGGAATTCTCCATCTCCTATCTGCATTACCAGCAGTCTCTCCTGATTTAAAACATTGCTGCACTCACATCTAACTTCACAGTGGAAGTGCTGCTGTTCCCATCCTACCTAATCCTTCTAATACCACTTCCTACTCACCTAGAACTAAATATGCATCGCTGCCTCCTATAATTCCACAGCTCTATTGAACTGTTTGACCAACTACTTAACAGTTACTCCATGGTGCTACTTTTGTGTAAAAAAGTATTTTTATTGCTGTTTTACAAACTATACTGATGTATTCTATTGTTGTTAACGTTTTCTTGTTAAATTTACTTTGTATTCCTATGAGATAATCTGTAATGTAAATGTGCAATGTGTACTATGTATTTGTATTTTTCTGGAGCTTTTCTCCCCAGGACTCCATTGAAAATGGGCTCCTTGTGGCCCAATTGGACTATCCTGGAAAACAAACTGCAAATAAATAAATAATTAATAATGCCCACTTTGGCAGCTATCTGTCCAGAGCCATGCGACAATTGGAATACCCACAGAGATACCTTACTAAAAGGATAGAAATCCTAAAGAATAGGTCTTGCATGGACCACCTCAGAGATTTATCTCTATGCTCAGTATTCTACAAGAGTGCTTAGAGGTGACATGTCTGGCATACAAGGCATCCTCCGACCTAATACAGATGGCCCTACTGAACATCAGCAACTCAAATGGCATCAGAAATACTCAGTCCAGGTATCTAAGCTAAATGTTGTGGAGAGATGGATATATATCCAGAACAGACTATCCATTCAAGTATAACAAAGCTCATCCCTGTCCATATTCAAATGCAACTTGGATCTAAGAATGGGTAATAGAAAATTTACTCCAGGATTGCCCCTTATGCCATTAATGGATAGAGGCAGTTCCGAAATGCTGCATCCCTTACATGGGTCTCCTCAAATTATCTATAGTGTGATCACATTTATTCTCACTAGGGCTAATATACAATTATCAGCCATAGGATAGGCAGGACCAATCAGGAAATGTTAATTCAAGCACCAAAATGGAAATTGGCTAAGTTTAAAATGTCCTCCAAGTGAACCTATGTTGTTTTTAGTAAACAGATTTAAAAAATGTCCCTTTTTAGATCACCAAGTGTCCCTGTCACCCTCCACAGCTTCTGGCACCTCTGCCTTGGAATGTTCTGCAGAGCTAATTTCTGCCAATTTCCCAAATGATTCTAATTAAAACCAAATAGCTAGTATGCAATTTACAGTATTTATTGGTGTATTTATCTTGGGGCTACAAAGGTACATAGTGTAAAATATTTCACCTCAGGAAACATAGATACCGACTAGTCCTATAAAGTTCACTGTCCATAATATCTAGCTTAACTGCCAGTGAAAAAAACACCTTCTACAAAGCACTATGTTCTCATCGAGTTGAACCTTCTTGCAGGCTATGGACATTATTTTCCATTTTTTTCAGACTCTCACATTGTTTATATTATCCTACATTTTTTTTTAAATTTCCAGACATTTGCTTGCTCTTACCCACTGCAAGGTAGACAAAAAAATTTAGAGCTTCAGCAGCTCTGCGATTCATTGTGTATATTGTGGGTGGAACAAAGCAGAAAGCTTCTACAACTTTGGATTGTTTTGACAGTTGACAAGTTTTATACTACTAATGCTAATAATAATAATCATGTAGTTACAGATAAATGTATTTATGCTGATAGAAAAGACAAGTCTATTGCCCAACACTTACCAAGTTTTAAAACCCCATATGGGGAAGTACATAAAAAGCCTCTGTTGGGGACTTAACCAGTTGGTTGTTCTTCTTGTGGGAAATGTGTTTGTTTCTCAATTGTTATGAACACCGTTTTTCACTTCTACTAATGCACCCAAAGTCTAACTATTTTTTTTTATTTATCATGTTTTACTGAGTGGGTGATCTATGTTGTTCATTGTATATGTGGGGACTTCTATGTGGGAGAACATCATCAGGTCCATTCAAAACAGAATTCGATTATATACTAGTGATATTATGTACAGTTGGCATAGAAATGACAAAAAGAAAAGACGAACTTTAGACCCATAGCTATTCTCTCACCCCTCTCTAAAATACTGGACAAATGCATCCATGCCCAACTCCTCAACCACCTGCTTGAAAATCAAATTCTGTCACCCACTCAGCATGGTTTCAGACCAGGGCACAGCACCACTACTGCCCTCCTCTCCTTCTTTGATACAGTAAACTGGGCAAGAGATTCTGGTAAAATAATCACTTCTCTTTTCCTCGACTTCTCCAAAGCTTTCAATACCATTTCCTACACTCTCCTCCTCTCTGAACTATCTACCCTCCACATTTCCCCACCTACCCTACAATTGTTCAGTAGCTCTCTCTCCAATAGGCAGCAATCCACCAAATGGCAACAGTCTTACTCTCCCTTCCTCAGTACTTCCACAGGGGTATCCCAAGACTCCATACTTGGTCCTGTCTTATTTAGCATCTTTATTAACAACTTTCACACCACTGTTCCACAATGCTCAGTAATCTAATATGCTGATAACTCTACAATAATATGCACTGCAAATTCCAGCTCTGAACTCAATCAGATCACCCAGAATGCCCTCACCTCTACTGAATCTTGGATGCTTAACAATCATCTTGCCCTAAATCCAAAAAAACTAAACTAGTAATTTTTATCCCTAAGAAAACCACTCCATTTGATAAAAAAAACTCTTCAGTATACAAGCCCAAGACAATACCACTATAGAAGTTGCCCCACACACTAAATTACTAGGCATTATTATAGATGAAAACCTAAATGACCTACACATAAACAGTAACATCCAAAAAGCATACCAAAAAACTCAGTATGCTGTAAAGGACCAACACTTTCTTAGCCTCTCTACTAGACAAACCCTTGCAACTACATTTTTATTACCCTCTCTCCTTTATGGTGCCCCTCTCCTCATTAATATCTGAAATTCTACAAAATCCAAACTTGATATGTGTTACAACAGAATAGCAAAATTTGCCACCAAGGCCACATTCTCATCCCACCACTGCAACTCACTAAAACAATTAGGCTCGTTGGAACTCCCCCACCATCTTTCATTCACCCAGCTAACTACAGCACACAAAATAATCTACAGACCCACAGACTGTCCTGCTCTCTCAACTCTACTTGCCAAATACCAACCCAGCAGGCAACTAAGATTTGAAAATCATCTATTTCTAAAAGTAGAAAACCCCACCTTATTGACTGGTCAACTGCTCTACTCCTTCACAGTCGCCAAACTATGGAACTCACTTCCTCCTCCTATAAGAAACACGGGCAGCACCACCACCTTCAAACAAACACTGAAAAATCATCTCAACCCTTCCTGGCTTCCTTCTTCTTATATTATAACTAAATTCCTATGATTTTTACTACTAGTGACTGATGATGTTGTTGTTTATCTTTCAGCTTTTCCTGGTTAGGGGTTGCCACAGCAGAACTCCGGTCCGCTAATGACTGGCAGTAGATTTTCACGAACGCTGAGATGCTAGCTTGACGTTCAACCTTCAACGAAGGCACGGCCATTTACGCATGTCTTTCGAATGCCCACCCAACCGCAGAGAGGACATGCAGACTCCACACAGAAGGCAATCCCCGCACTTTAGCCGAGAATCAAACGGGAGAACCTCCTGCTGTGCGGCAACAATGCTACCGCTGCACCACCGCGGATACTAGTGACTGATGATACTTTCTCCATATTTATTAATTTTTTTTCTTTCATCACTTGTTGATACTGGCACAATAATGCTAATTTAATTTATCTCCATTTTTACCACTCTGAATTCATCTGGCAACCAACTAAATTCCTGCTTTTATGTATATATTCTGTATATATCATTGTAACCACTATGTGTAACATTTCTACTTCTGTATCAATTAATGTTTAATTTTTTTTCTGCATCTATGTTCTTGTTGGAGCTTTTCTCACTGGGTCTCCACCGAAAATAGGCTCTTTTAGGCCCAGTGGACTTTCCTGGTAAATAAATGCAATAAATTAAATGCTTTAGTTAGACACAAAATTCAACATTCCAGTGCAATATTCAGTTTTATTGTAATCAATAATTATTTCATCTTCTCTTAATAAGTTTGATAAATTAAGTATTTTGCATGAAAAAGGTGAAGCAGATTATTTTGTTGGGTACTACACAGGGTAAGGGTTTAAATGAGATTATATAGTTTGCTGTACTTTATTCGCTTATGTTGAACCTTACCTTTTTATGAATATTTATTATGATCTTATTCTATATTTGTATATATTTTTGGTTGTTTGAATATGAGAAATTGATATTCACATACTGTGTCAAAATATTTTTTATACTTGTCTGTTCTTTTACATATTTGTGTGTTTTAGCTTTCTTTCTGACATTTTGGATTTCATTTTTGATCTAATATTATGCTTATATACATTGCAGAAGCTCCTTGTTCTAGGAGGGAAACCTGGTTTGCTGCTAATATTGTTCTGTAGGTGGTCTGTTAAATAAATTTCAGTTAAGGCATGGTGCTGTGTTCTTTCATTTTGGATACATTTATTTCACATGCATCTGAAATTGGGTTGGTTCGTGCACTAGGAAGGTGAGAATTAGATCTTTGTTTTAAGGCAATGGCATATCCGTGTGTTGACAAGATAGTTTTTTAGTGTAAGCTTGAAACCTTGTTTTTTCTTGCTGTAGGGTAACTAAAACCTCAAATGAATGTTATGTCATATCACAGTCCAGTTCCTTTATCATTGTGAACTTGTCCACAAAAGAGTCAAAGCAAAAAAACACTCCTTTTCCATGCTTGGTCCCAAACTTTGGAACCCCGTCTCAGTTGAAGAATATCCAGCATTCTAAAGATTTACACCTGTTTTATGGAACTAAATGCCATAATTTTATGCACACCACTTTAACCTAAACATGTTTCACTCTCTCTAGCCCCCTCCAGTACCTTCTCTTCCCTTCCTTGTTGTCTGATGTGTCCTTCTCCACATGAATTGACTACTGATACAGCTGCTACTACCTCAGGCTCGTTACTTTTGAATCCAGTGATTTTGCTGCTATCTGTATGTATTGCATTATATACTTTGCACTCCATTTGTCTCCACTAATATTGCACCCGGGGCTATCCAAGGTATACCAGATCTTGGCTGTACTATTTTACCTGTACCGTTTGCACAGTACACCTTGCCTTTTTCAGAATTTGGCTTTTGGATCAGTACATTACCCTGGCTAACAAATAATCAGAATATGTGCTTATGAAACTCTGTTGACCTTATTCCATGGTTTGCTGTGCACCGAGCTCAAGGTCAGCTGTCCTTAACATATATGTGCATCTGCAATATTTGCACTTCACCAGCAGGCTTAGCACTTGCTTTTACATGAGGTATTTCTCCTACTAATGGCATGTGCCTTGCAATTGCTAGAATTATTCCATGTCTTGATATTTTTTAACTCAGTTCTTTTAATTCATGTACTAGCTAGAATGATGCTCACTGGAGCTTTGCTGCCAGTTTGCAACATATCCGAACAGAAGGTGCTCTTTGACCTATGGGCCAGAATGGCACTGGTCATTGCATTTTTTACTACATAGGCTTTTTCTCACACTTAATGCCTCTTTTGATGAATTGAACATAACCTCGTTTTTATAGACTAAGACAATGAAGTCTGTTCTTTTATCTCCCAGAAGTGAGGATAGACTGCCTTCCTTCAGGGCTGTGTGCCAATTAATTTGTGAGCAGGTGATGTCCTGTCTGCATTATACAGACTGGTTACTTGTGATATGCCCACCACTTGGATACAGGAAAAGTTTTGGAAACTACCTTATCTCTCTTTCTATAGCTTTGCATAAACCTATTGTGTTTCTCCTTATTGTTCAAAGCCAGACTAGTCTGGGTTATAGAACTTTTTCTACTCCAGTATCTTTGTCTGGGATGCACTTCCTGCAAATGTCAGAGTTGTTCCATATCATTATTATTTCAATGTCAAATTTCATGCAAAACGCAAGGAGAATGGTAAATGCTGAACTCTGTGACAGTTAAATAAACTCCTGTACCACTCCAAAATAGTTGAATTTATGGGTGGGAGATTGACATAATGGTTAAGATGTTTACAAGGTATAGGGTTTGATTCTCACATGGGGTAATTGGCTAGGCTTATAATGGCCCACAAGGGCAGTAGCCTAGTATGAATCTATGGAACTATGATTATTGTCAGTCTACAAGTTCACTGACCTCAGCAGTTTAAATAAGAAAAATACCACAGCTTGAACACTGCATGAGTATAAATATGTTTTCATTTTGTATGTATTTGTTTAGTATAGTTGGTATGTTTGTACCCCATGTGAGAATCAAACCCTCAACCTTGTGTCTGTAAGGCGAACACCTTAACCGTTATGCCAATGTCTGTTTATTTAAATAAGAAAACTACCACAGCCTTGAACACTGCATGAGTATAAACATGTTTTATGTATTTGTTTAGTGTAGTTGATGAGCATATATTTTTTATTATATTGCGGTTTTATTCTTGTGGATTGCATTATGTTTCTTATGGTACCCCATATAATTTAATTTCAGTCTGGGTCCAGCTTAGGCCTAATCAAGAGGTAATCAGGATAACTATATTTACTTGGTTGATTAAAGAAACAAATGAATACTAGTGGAAAATATTTCTTTCTGAATTTCACTGCATAGAAAGTACCTGGTGTATACCTTAAATTTCCAGAGAAAAGAAAGAAAAAAACATGAGGTTAAGAATGTGGAAATGATTTTCTCAAGAGAAGTAGCCTGGCAGTGATCTTGCCAGGATAATATTATTCCTAAATTCTAACATAAGAATTTGGAAAGCCACTGTTTCATTCTGGAGTTGACCAGCCTTTATCCATGCTTTGTTGATTCAATGCAGCTCTGTTTTTGTGTAGCTTATTATTTCTTTATCTGATAAGTTTGAATATTTATTTATTTTATTTATTGACATTTGTTAACCTGGTTGGTCCAACTGGGCTTGTGGCCCATTTTCAATGGAGACCCGAGGAGAAAAGCTCCAAGAAAAATACAGTCTACAGAAAGATGTTATAATTGTATCAAAAAAATTGAAATCAGGAATAAGTTATATAAAAAATCAATTGTACACAAAACATTTAGAAAAACATTGCATAAAGTGTACACACAAATAAATGAAATAATGTTTTAACAGAGTAAAAATTTTATATTTACATATTTACAACCAGATTTAAATCTTTCAGTCATGAAATGAGTGTATAGCTTAGTAAACATGCACTATGGGGGTACTTAGTTCTGTGGGGAGAGATTGACAGGGGGAAGGGGAGTTAAGGTCGGGGCTCGACAAGGGGAAGTTTTGGAGTTTAGTGGATGAAGTCTGAGTTTTTCTTTGGAGTGGGATGGGTGAAAGGTGGAACATATGTCTCTAGGAAGTTTATTACAAGCTTGGGCAATGGAGAACTTGTACAGAAGTTTGCCCACTGTTTTTTGGGGTGGTAGATATCTAATAATTGTTGATTAGATGAACAGAGGGGATGAGAAGGAGAACGGATAGTAATGAAGGAAGAGAGAGCAGGGCAGGATGAAGGTTTATAGGGAATGGTATGTAGCAGTTGTTGTAGCAGCAGTAAATGGGAATTCAATCCAGTGGAGAGAGTTTAGGGCTGAGCAGTGATGTGTATTGTATGGAGAGTTAGGTTCATAGTTTGTTGATTTATTACCATCTTATGAACCTATCAAACTTATCATAAGATAGCTAGGAGTTTGTTTAAGGTTGTAGTTTGAATGTTGGTGAGCACAGGGGCAGTGTAAACAAGAGAGGGGAGCAGAAGAGCTTGAGCAAAGGCAATTCTGGCATTAGCAGTTAGAAATTGTTTTGTTGCGATAAAGTAAACCAAGTTTTTGGTGTGTTTTTTTTTTATAGATTGGAGAATGTGCAGGTTGAATTTAAGTTTGTCGTCAATAATGATCCCCAGGAGTTTAGTATGAGCTTCCAGTTGTATAATAGTATTATTCGAGGAAGTAATAGCAAAGGTGGATTTGTGATGAGAGAGTGATCGGGGAAGAAATAGTAAGAGTTTGGTCTTTTTAGGATTGAGGGTGAGTACGTTACTAGATAACCAGAGTTCTGTAGATAGGAAGGCTTGTTCAGTACGAGTATGGAGTTCAGAGATGTTGTCAGAGATGGGGGTGAGAGTTGAATCATCTGCATATTGGATGAGGGAGGATTTTTTGCAAGATGTGTGCAGGTTATTTGTGAAGATATTGAACAGGAGGGGACCTAGGATGAAGCCTTGTGGAACCCCAGGTGGGGCAGGTAAGAATGGAGAAGAGGAAGAGAGCCATTTGACAGATTGTTGCCTGCAGGATAAGTAGCTGGTGAACCAGGCAAGGATGGAGGAAGGCAGGTTAAGGCTTGCAAGTTTAGATAGTAGGAGGGGATGGGAGACTGTGTCAAAGGCTTTGGAAAGCTCGAGGAAGAGACAAGATATGAGTTATTTATTATCAAGGGCTTCAGCAATGGTATGTGTGAAGGATAAGAGGGCAGTAGTCATGCTGTGGTTGGGACAGAATCCATGCTGTGTGGGAGTAAGAAGGTTATGTTGGAGGTGGTTGAGTAGTTGTGAGTGGATGCATTTTTTGAGAATCTTAGAGGGAGGGATAGGATAGCTATGGGATGGTAGTTAGATGGGTCAGTAGAGTTACCACCTTTATGCAGTGGAATAGTGAAAAAGGATTTACACAGGGTAGGCATAGCAGATTCCTGAATAGATCTATTGATTAGTATAGACACTGGATAGGCAATGGAATCAGTGGCAAGTTTTAAGGATGGAAGGAGGAAGATTATCACTTTTGGAAAAGTGATCATTAGTAGGAAGTAGGAACAGGATGTAAAGAAAAAGGATATTTGTTAGATGGGTTGGGAAAATTAGGTAAAGGAGTAGCATTACAGTTAGGTGGCATGACAGACTGAATAGTATCAATAAAGTGGTTATTGAGTAGAGTAGCTGCTTCTAGTGGGGATGAGTTGGGGTAAGGGCAGGGGTTTGCGGGGGAGACGGGGAACAGGGTTTTATTAATAGTTGACCAGAACGTCTGAGGGTTTGATTTATTATTGAGTTGGGCAGAGTTATAGAAGGACTTTTTGTCGTTATGGATGTGTTTCTTAATGAGGTTTCTGAAACGTCTATAGTTATGAAGCAGAGGTTCTTCTTTAGCTTTGATCCAGAATTTCCAAGCTTTTACTCTTTCTAGCATAAGGGACTTAGTTTCTTTGAAAAGCCAGAGAACATAATTGGATTTTAGTCCAATCTTTCTAGAGAGAGCTAGCGAGTTCAAGGGGTTGAGGAAACTGATATTGAATCTATTTACTGCGTCATTTAGAGGGATCTGTTTGAGGATGGACTAGTCTGTGGAAGATAGGATAGAGTTGAATTTAGCTATATTGAAGTTGGCGAGTTTACGGCAGTCTCTCTAGAGGTGGGATTTGTTAAGTTGGATGGGGTATCGAAGGATAGAGGTGGGGAGGTAGTCACTAAGTTGGTCTGGATGGGTAATAGGGTTGTGATATAGGTGAGGGGAGTTGGTGAGTTCCTCTACCTCCATAATTTACTGGATAGAGTTTTTCTGGATGTGAGTGGGAGAAGATATTAGTTGTTGGAAACTATGCAGATTTATGCTAACTTGAGGAGAGTTAGTTTTATGTTTGGACCATTCTAAGTTAACATCACCTAAGATGAGAGTTTCATAGGATATATTTTGGGAAAGCCAGGATAGTATCATCTCTAAGGTGGCTAAGTTATTCCCAGGAGGGATATAGATGGAGGCGATAGATAGTTTTTTGTGAGGGTTGAGGTGGCAGTTTAGGACGATAAGTTTAGTTGGGTGGAAGTCGGGGAGGGGTATTGAGTGGAGGATGGCAACACCATCTCCTTTTTTAGGGAACCTTTCTGAGTGGTAGATATTATAACCTGGTAGGAGAATTTTATTTTTAGAGATATGTGGCTTGAGCCATGTTTCAGATAAGGAAAGGATGTGAAGGGTAGTATGGGCTATCCATGCATAGAATTCAGTGATTTTTTTGGTTAGACTTTGAATGTTTAGCGAGTATATAGCTAGGTGCTTGGTTCTGGTTGAGTTAAGTGTAGGAGTCTGGGGATGGACAGAGGTGTTGGGTGAGGTAGGGGAGATAGTGGGTAGGGAGATGCATGGTTTAGGGAGGAGGGAGAGGGGCCAGGGTTGGGATGGATGCCCCCAGATACAAGTAAGTTATTTGTGTGAAGAGAGAGTATAACAATGCATAGATGTAGTTTGTGTAACTTGAGTTTAGGTTTATAAGTAGGAGGGAGGATTTGTAGTCTAGACAGTTTAAGACATGAGGTGGGGAGGTTGAATAAGGCTGGAGAAATATTAAAAAAGGAGAGTGTTTGATGTAAATCATTGGTGTATGAGGTAGGAGAGGTATATGGTGGATAAGGGAGGTAGAAGTGCTAAGAGTTTAGAATAGATAGAAGAAAGAGGAGTGAGATGATAATGATAAGGTGTTGCATTTTGATATGAGGAGCAGGGGGAGGGAAGAATGGGATGTCCTAGTAGTTAAGAAGAGGAAGTGATGCATTTCGAGGTTTGGCAGGAAGTGGTCTGTCAGTGGATGATGGGAGAGTGGATGATGGGAGAGGAAGGGGTGGAAGTGGATGGTATAAAGGAAATTGTAATGGCGTGGGTGGGAATGGGGGTAGGGTATGGGGAGCTAAGAGAGCCCAAGTGAAGCAAGGGCAAATGGAGTGGGGCTAACAACCCGGTCAAAGGAACGCAAGAAAAAAATCAGTAAGAGTAGTTTGACTGGCTAGGGAGGGAGATGGAGAGGTTGTAAAAAAAAAAGAAAAAAAAAGAAGCCAGAGAAAAAAATAAGCACCGTTATAATAGATGTTATGTTTGTCAGGTAGGCTCTAAAGGGCTTTCAGCCCATGTCTGAAACTCAATAGATCATTTTGTGTATGTGTGTGTCTGTGTACTACAGAACACATACATGCACATATAGTTTAGAAGTCAGTGAAAGCATACAGTTTAATTTCATTCTCATTTTTATTTTATTTGCAGGGTATAACATCCCAGTGGATCATCTTTGTTTATATATTAAGAACTTTGAGACAGTTTCACCTTGTGACACCAAAGGAGGAATGATGCTGCAGCAAATACTGGTTCCTGGCATCAGAACCAGCAGTAAGTATGTGATAATTGTTTGGGTTTTCCCAGTTGTAGTTTAAGTTAATTTTACTGGGGATGGCCACAGGATGGAGATGGCTGACATGGGATAGGTGTATCATCCCTTCAAAAATCTGAAAGCATCACAATTTGATGTGGAGCATTGGTCCCAGGCAGGTAAGGGCATTTCAGAAAATATACAGAATCTACTCATTATATCTTGGCTTTTGGCTGCAATTTGTTTACATTTTTTAAATGTTTCCCTTCCTTCCTTGTTTGGGGGGACATGATAATCAGAAGTAGCAACTGTAGAAACCCTAGCGGTACTTGAAATCTGTACGTCCTCAATTAAAACTGCTAAATTGTAAAGTTAACCTGTTGAGTGCAGCTTTTGGTCCCTTGAAGGATGAAGGTGTCTTATGGCAATAAGAGATGGAAGAAATGGAGTTTTGTTAGTGAATTGGATTTTTTTAAAGGTTAAGCTAGGCTCTGGAATATGGTGGCTAGACTGTTTTTGGTCATCAAGTAGAGAACCAAGACAATTGATGCAATTAAATATTATGGAGGTGACTGCTTGAAAATGGTAGATTGAACTGTGGAATATACCAGAGCTGTTCAGAGTGTCTGGAAGTGACTGGAGTAGAGATGAAAATTTATTTTTCAGGATGAACAGAAGGCCCTGGAGCCTCTTAAATAAAAGGTATCTGAAATATGGGGAGGGCAGTAGAGTTGGCAAAACAAACTGAGCACATTGAAAACCAGGTAATAGGAATGGAGGGTAAGGAAGGAGATGAAAGCTGACATTATTTAGAATCTTGGAAAGTGAAAAGAGAACATAGTTAATGGATTCTGTGAATGTTAGAATGATAGAATGAACAGTTTACAGTGGCCTCATTGAGGGAGAATGTCTTGCAAATGCCAGACATAGAAGTTAGATGCGAGTTATGTAGGCCAATAGTGCCAAGATTTCTAGCTTGTTATAGTGGTTTTGGCAACCTGGTAGAAGGCTAAAGTTGGATAGGAGACCTGTATATGATGGACATGACTATTCATGGAGTACTTTATTTCATACATTTGATTAGTTGAAGCAATAAAAGGACAGAAACAGAGAAACCTGTGGTATAAACTCACTTCCTACTGTGTTTTGGACTGGTAGGTATGAACTTCTGAGAATCTGGATGAAGCAGTTACGAAAATAAAAGAACTGCTGGCTGAGCAGGAAAAGATGAACACTGTTTAGCTGAGAAATATTGATGAACTAGAGTATGAACTGGGTGAGAAAAAGGATTATAATATGTTCATAAGTATGACCCTTAGAGTCAAATAGCTTGAAACGCATGATGGGTCTGCTTGAATTGTATGAACTGAGTAACATAAAGAGGTACTTTAAAAAAATAAGCTAGCTAAAATGTTTTACCAGTGTAATAGTAACAAAAAAATAACATTCAGCCTAGGTGGCTGGTTAGTGATTTTTTTTCTCATTGAAAGTTATCATTTTGAAATGAATTAGAGATACTACACCACTATATAGACTGATACAGCTTGGTCATTATACGTATACAAACAGCTAAAGAATTTAACAATTTCACATTAATGTTATGTCGTGTATTAAGGTAAATAAGAATAACGTCGATCAGGTGCAAGTGTTCATATGGTTTAAGATATTTTAATGATGCACTGTTCATATATTACATACCATGAAAAACTATTAACCTGATCTGAAGAGGTTAATTAAGTGCTAATGATTTTCAGGTGAATTAGTCCTGGTGGGCATGCAGTGTGTTATGATTCATTACATGCCATAGAGTGTTTTCACTGATTGATTGATAAATTGATTATTAGTCGAATGGTGAAGTTGTGTGATGTCCCTGGTGGGTATGCAGTGTGTTATGATTCATTACATGTCATAGAGTACTGTCTTTGATTGACTGATTATTAGTAGATTGGTGAAGTTGTGTGATGTCCCTGGTGGGCATGGAGTGTGTTATGATTCATTGCATGTCATAGAATGTTGTCATTGATTATTTGATAGATTTATTAGTAGAATGATGAAGTTGTGTGATGTCTCTGGTAGGTATGCAGTGTGTTATGATTCATTACATGTCATAGAGTACTGTCTTTGATTGATTGATTATTAGTCGAATGGTGAAGTTGTGTGATGTCCCTGGTAGGTATGCAGTGTGTTATGATTCATTACATGTCATAGAGTACTGTCTTTGATTGATTGATTATTAGTCGAATGGTGAAGTTGTGTGATGTCCCTGGTAGGTATGCAGTGTGTTATGATTCATTACATGTCATAGAGTACTGTCTTTGATTGATTGATTATTAGTAGATTGGTGAAGTTGTGTGATGTCCCTGATGGGCATGGGGTGTGTTATGATTCATTGCATGTCATAGAATGTTGTCATTGATTATTTGATAGATTTATTAGTAGAATGATGAAGTTGTGTGATGTCCCTGATGGGCATGGGGTGTGTTATGATTCATTGCATGTCATAGAATGTTGTCATTGATTATTTGATAGATTTATTAGTAGAATGATGAAGTTGTGTGATGTCCCTGATGGGCATGGGGTGTGTTATGATTCATTACATGCCATAGAGTGTTTTCACTGATTGATTGATAAATTGATTATTAGTCTAATGGTGAAGTTGTGTGATGTCCCTGGTAGGTATGCAGTGTGTTATGATTCATTACATGTCATAGAGTACTGTCTTTGATTGATTGATTAGATTGGTGAAGTTGTGTGATGTCCCTGGTGGGCATGGAGTGTGTT
Organism: Protopterus annectens; assembly: GCF_019279795.1. NCBI lineage: Eukaryota > Metazoa > Chordata > Ceratodontiformes > Protopteridae > Protopterus > Protopterus annectens. Next base: position 1,868,435,336 of record NC_056732.1, read on the forward strand.
ATGATTCATTGCATGTCATAGAATGTTGTCATTGATTATTTGATAGATTTATTAGTAGAATGATGAAGTTGTGTGATGTCTCTGGTGGGCATTCAGTGTGTTATGATTCATTACATGTCATAGAGTGTTGTCATTGATTGATTATTAGTTGAGTGATGAAGCTGTGTGATGTGTAAAGTTTATATTACTCATGCTGGTTTTGCATTATTTGTTGTGCTGGAAATGTTTAAGGAATACTGAGAGAAAGTGATGCTGAGCCTCATTGGCTTCAGCTAAAGTTTATTTTAGTGCTTAGAACTTAAGCACCTTACAAAAAAAACTACCAACTTGAACATTATTACAGAAACATCATTGACTAGCGGGAAAAAAACAGGATAAATGTAGGGCAGCAAAATCACCTTAATGAAAATATCCAAGCAAATATAAAACATTGAAACCAGACAGGTGCAGTAAGCTCCATGGTCTGGCAGTCACCTGCCACCATTGTTAGGAGCTGTACCTGTGCAGAAGGTAGCATCTCCCTCCTTCAGTGGTCATGCTGGTATTACCAGTCATGTATATTGTGCTTTATTTGGCTGGGCATGGTGGCCATATTAAAGGTAGTTTAAACATGAGATGAAACAGTTAATAGCCTCCCCTCTAAATCCCTTGTTGGTCATTCTGACAGGTAGATAAGATGTTGTCTTCTCTGAAAAAGGACCATGATATGGACGTGTGTACTGTATAAATATAATCTCAGTAATCACAGTGTAAAAACACTAAAGAAATATAGACTTTTGAGTAGTTGTGTATCAATAAAGGCTTCCCTTAGGACTGACTGAGTTATAAATGTGATATTGGTACAGGAGGATTTCTGTTTAGTTTTTATTCTTAGAAAATAAGGTCAGTTTCTGTTCTATAATGGAGGAAATCTGAATAAAGTAGGCAATGATGTATTTATTCATTTGTTGTCCTTTAGGTTATGAACTTTTGGAAGCAATGAGACAGAATGTTGTCCGAGTCAAACTTTCCCTGTAAACAAATGCAGATCTTTTTTGCAGATAGAGGGATTTTGGGCGAAAGATTAGAGAGCACCGCATTAATGACAAAGGGATCCCATTATAATCATTAACACCTTTTTAGAGCACCACATTAATGAAAAATGGATCCCATTATCATCATTAACATCTTTTTAAGGGCATCACATTAATGCAAAAGGGATCCCATTATCATCATTAACATCTTTTTAGAGCACCACGTTAATAAAAAAGGGATCCCATTATAGGTTCATAGGTTCATACTAGGCTATCTGCCCTAGGGCATTTATGAGCCTAGCCAGAGTGTGTTTGGCTTTCGCCACCCATTTTAAATTAATTTTGCTATGCCCTTTTTCGAGGTTAGTATACTGTGCCTCTGTCTATCAGTGACAGGGAAGTGATACCCGGGGTAAACCTACGATCTCCCATCCACTAATCAAGATTCCTCCTGAAGAGAGTCAATGAGGGACTCTGCCTAATCTGGACTGGGATTTTATTCCAGAGTGAAGGGAGCCTCTGGGTTATGAATCTGTCCCTCCAGGATGTCCTATTTATTTCAGTGCTGAGGTTCAAGTTTCTCGAGCGCGCAGCTCGATGGGTTTTAGATTTTCTGAGGTGCAGCATGTCCACTAATTCCGGGTTAGACATGGCTTTATACGTCAGGCACAGATCGCCTCTGAGCAGGCAGTATGCCACTGAGTAGAGCTGGAGTTTCTTTAACCGGGCAGCATATGGCATCTGTTTGAGCCCTATGATCCTCTTGGTGAGGTACTTTTGGGGTCTTTCCAGTTGCTGCAGGTGTCTGGTAAGGTACATCCCAAAAGGGGCATTGTACTCAATTATGGGCCTGATGAGGGATGAGTAAAGAGGCACGATGACCTCCCCTGATCTAGATGTGAATCCCTTCATGATTAGGTGGGCTATATAAAATGTTTTTCTAACCACTTTGGCCACGTGGTTGTCAAATGAGAGATTTGCTATCAACTTGGGTCCCCAGGTCCCTAATTACTTCTTCTGTACTTAAAGGATTACCACCTATTTGGTAATTTGTGGGCACTTTGTTTTTGCCAAAGGGGATGACTATACACTTTTTGGCATTTAGCTTGAGGCCATGGCTCTGGCACCAGTTGTCTGTTTCTATGAGGCCCTTTTGGAGGATGCTTGTGTCGGCTGGAGAGTCGATTATGGTGTCCAGTTTGCAGTCATCTGCGAACTTGGTCAGCCACAGTCCTTCTGTGTTGGCCTGTACCTCCGAGAAATATAAACCAAACAAGAGAGGTCCCAGGCCTGAGCCTTGTGGGACGCCACTTGTAACTGGTTTGGAGTCTGACATGGCTCCAGCAATTCTAACCATGTGGGTTCTGTCCTTGAGCCAATTTGCAACCCATCTAGTGACATAGGGGTTTATATTTAAGCTAGTGAGCTTATCTATAATGCCTGAGTGGGGTATTGTATCGAAGGCTGTTGCGAGGTCCAGGTAGGCTGTGTGGACCACCTTCCCCTCGTCAGTGGCCTTGGTGACTGTTTCAAAGAAATTGACCAGGTTTAAGAGGCAGGATCTGCCCTTAACAAAGCTGAACTGAGTAGGATCCAGTGTCTGTAGGTCCCCAATATCTTTTTTTATGAGGTCCATGATGATCCTTTCCATAGCTTTGCAGACCAAGCTAGTCAGGCTTATGGGGCGATAGTTTCCAGGATCCGTTGAGGCACCACCTTTGTGGAGAGGGACCACTGTTGCTGTACGCCACTCTTTGGGTACATATCCTGTAGTAAGTCTAAGATTGAACAGTAGTTTTATGTTTGGGTTTAGCTCTTCTTGGAGTTCATGTAGGACGCAGCCCGGGACACCGTCTGGTCCCATTGATGCTGTGTTTTTTGCTTTGGAGAGGGCGGCTCTTACCTGAGCATCTGAGATGTTGGGGGCAGCACTCTGCTGGGATAGATATTTGCCCTTTTGGTGGGGAGGGGGGGAGAAGTTTGCGCTGAACCTGTCAGCTAGGATGTTGGCAATGTCTGTGGGTTCGATGTATTTTTTGTCATTTTGGACTAATTCTGAGCATATCTGGGAATTCCCACCCAGGTTCCTAACATAACTAAAGAAAGCCTTGTGATTATCCTTAGTGTCCTGTGCAATTTTTCTCTTGAAGCTGGCCTTAGATGATTTTATGAGTGCCCGTAGTTTTTTGCTAATACTGATCAGAGATGCCTTCCATTTTTGGGATGTTGCTCTATCATGTAGTAACTTCCTCCTTCTATTGTATAGTTTGTTTATGGCTGGGGTCCACCAGACAGGACGTCTGCCTTTGGAGGATTGGGTCTTGGTTTTATTTGGGATTGCATGATTCATGCATTCCTGAAGGTGTTCATAGAATGCGTTTATAAAGGATTCTGTGGTCTGCGTCGTATTTTCCACAGGCTCGGGGGCTTTGAATGATTCCACCTCAGTTTTGAGGAGTGTGAAATTTGCTTTAGAGAGGTTTTTCACTGTGGTTTTCTGGGCAGGGGGTGGGGTCGGGATGTGAATATCCAGTGAGATTAGTTTATGGTCTGATCTTACCAGTGAGGGATACACTTCTGGTCTGGAGCATAGAGTCCCCATATTGGTGATGATCAGGTCCAGTATGTTTTCCCCTCTTGTGGGAGTGGTAACAAGTTGTTCCATAGCATTTGAGTTTATAAATTCTAGGAACCTTTGGGCTAGGGTGTTGGAGCTAGAGTAATGCTCCCAGTCTATGTTTGGGTAGTTGAAGTCGCCCAATATAATGGTGTTTGGAGAGACCTTCATATTTTCCAGTGTTCTCAGGAAGGCCGAGTGGGGTTCCTGGGTTTGGGAGGGTGGTCTGTAGCAGGCTATAAACTGGAAGGCAGTTTTACCCACTCTTAGTTGCACATGGATAGTCACTGATGCTTCATGCTGTGCCACCAACCTGGAGGTGTGGGTATCTTTGAATATCGATACTCCCCCTTTTGTGGTTCGGTCCAAGTTTTGGGGCCGAAAAGCATGGTATGAGGTATAACCTGGTAGTGCTGGGGTGCTCTCGGGAGCCTTGAACCAGGTTTCTGTTACTGCACAGATATCGATGTTCTCCATGCTAAGGAGAGTTTCGAGTGCGTGCATCTTGAGGTTTAGACTTCTGGCGTTGAGTAGCATTACTCTTAGTTTCTTATCCCTTGTGATACCTATGGAGGTGGGTTTGTCTTTTGAGCCTTGCCTAAAAAAGGCACTATGGGGGAAGCAAGAGCCTTTGCCAATATCCGAAAGCCCAGTGGTGACAGGTGCAAGCCGTCCCTAGCGAAGCATCGTGGCTTGTCGAGCGTGTCATCACAGGCTGACAGGCATTGGATCCCCTTTGAATGGCACCAATACTTAAGCCAGTTGTTGAAATTGATCATCTTGTCTTCATATTGTGGCATCATTCTTGGTGAGGGTAAGATGCTACTCAAGGTCAGGGTCATACCGGCCTGGGCTACATGCTCAGAGAGCTCCTCTATGTCTCTTTTCATGTAGTCCAGAGAGGTACGTCTCAGGTCATTCACACCAGCATGGACAATGACCGAGTCATATTTGTACTTGCCTTGGAGTGACCTGAGTGCTTGTGTTATGTGGTGGATCCTAGCACCCGACAGGCAGCTCACCGTGACCTTCTCCTTGTTCAGCCTGGTGAGTGGGACGTCAGTGTGCCTGACGATAGAGTCACCTATTACAAGTGTATCAGGTGTGTTGTTTAGCCTTAAGGGCTGTGACTGTTCGGCACACTGGCTTTGTAAGCTATGTGTTGCACGTGTTTTGTTTTGGGGTATCAGTTGCTTGGGTGTCTGCTTTGGAGGTCTCTGCTGCTTAGGCAGATTTTTATTTAGAGCCTCAGAGTATGTTTTCGTGTGTTTATGTGTTTGGTTTGCTGTCGTGGTAGGTCTATGTGAGACTGGAATTGTAGAGAGTGTGGTTTTCTTTTCCTTCTGACTGGTTACGCCAGTACTGAGTTGAGAGAGCTTAGCCTGCAGTTTGGCTATATGGTTGCATCTCTCACATGTGTTGGAATTTGTTGGGAGGAGGAGGAGAGGGTTGTCTTTGTACATGAGGCAGTTGTAACATTGCCTCAAGATTCCCAGATTCACCAGCTGGACCGGAGAGGAGATTGACAACTGACCTTTGGACATGCTAGAATACTGTTGGGAATTCCTTTATAATTGAAAAAAAGGGTCAATGGGGAACAAGGTACTCAAAGGTAGTTTGTGAGGGTGTAGTGCTTTTAATTTTTTAGTGCTGACTTATATAATTGCTTTAGTGAGCAAGTGCCAGGTAACTTAAATGCAATGTATCATCATTAACATCATTTTTAGAGCACCACATTAATGAAAAAGGGATCCCATTATCATCATTAACATCTTTTTAGAGCACCACATTAATGAAAATAGGGATCCCATTATCATCATTAACATATTTTTTAGAGCATCACATTAATGAAAAAGGGATCCCATTATCATCATTATCGTGTTTTTTAAAGCACCACATTAATGAAAAAAGGATCCCATTATCATCATTAATGTCTTTTTTAGAGCACCACATTCATGAAAAAGGGATCCCATTATCATCATTAACATCTTTTTAGAGCACCACATTCATGAAAAAGGGATCCCATTATCATCATTAACATCTTTTTAGAGCACCACATTAATGAAAAAGGGATCGATCCCATTATCATAATTAACATCTTTTTAGAGCACCACATTAATGAAAAAGGAATCCCATTATCATCATTAACATCTTTTTTAGAGCATCACATTAATGAAAAATGGATCCCATTATCATCATTAACATTTTTTAGAGCACCACATTAATGAAAAAGGGATCCGATTATCATCATTAACATTTTTTAGAGCACCACATTAATGAAAAAGGGATCCCATTATCATCATTAACATCTTTTTTAGAGCACCACATTAATGAAAATAGGGATCCCATTATCATCATTAACATCTTTTTAGAGCATCACATTAATGAAAAAGGGATCCCATTATCATCATTAGCATCTTTTTAGAGTGCCACATTAATGAAAAAGGGATCCCATTATCATCATTAACATCTTTTTTAGAGAACCACATTAATGAAAAAGGGATCCCATTATCATCATTAACATCTTTTTTAGAGCGCCACATTAATGAAAAAGGGATTCCATTATCATCATTAACATCTTTTTTAGAGCACCACATTAATGAAAAAGGGATCCCATTATCATCATTAACATCTTTTTTAGAGCACCACATTAATGAAAAAGGGATCCCATTATCATCATTAACATCTTTTTAGAGCACCACATTAATGAAAAAGGGATCCCATTATCATCATTAACATCTTTTTGTAGAGCACCACATTAATGAAAAAGGGATCCCATTATCATCATTAACATCTTTTTCCCATTTTTGATGGGCTCTATGTATAATGTGAGCTTATGCCACTACATTTGATTCAGAGACCCTCTGTAAACTTCAGCCTGCTGCACCTCTTCTCTCATGCAATCCATCCATCCTTGACTGGATATTCTTGTCCCCCTTCTTTTCTTCCTGTCTGTCCAACATCTACTTTACCTAATCATTTTCTGCTTTTTTTCAGTGTGACTGAACAATTCTAATTTGTTCTCCTTGTACTCCAGAGTAACTGGGTCTACCATGGCTTCCACTCTAATGTGCTCAATTTTTTTACTTTCCCACAATATGTACCTTACTTCCTGTCTCAGGCAATTTATCTCTATCACCTTAAGATTTATCTTCTGCCAAGGTTTCTATGTCATATACTAGTTGCGCCATTGTTTTGTACACCTTACCTTTAACCTTCTCTGGCATTGTTCTGACCCATACTACCCATGATACTTTGGGACAGTTTATCTCTATCACCTTAAGATTTCTGTTCTGCCAATGTTTCTATGTCATATACTAGCTGCACAATTGTTTTGTACACCTTACCTTTCAGCTTCTCTGGCATTCTTCTGACACATGCTACCCATGAAACTTTGGTACAGTTGACTGCAGTGCCTCTAATTCAGGCTTTGACTTCCAAATTCAGTCTTCCATTCTGTTCAGCTACACCTCCTAAATATTTGCTGTTAAGTTTTTCCACCATTTCCCTTCTTCACTTTCAGCTTTTTATGATCCCCCCCCCCATTTGCTTCTCAGATGACCATTTTGTCCCATATGCCTTCAGGTTTACTTCCCACTCCTCTGTCATTTGTTGAAATTTCTGTTCATAATCTACTTGTAATGCCACATTGTATGTATAATGCAGCTTTGTTTATCTGTTCCTTGTGATCCATTTGCTAGTTTAGTCCATTACCAGCCTAAAAAGAAGTAGGCTAAGAGATTAACCCTGATGCATGCCAACTAACATGCTCTCTAAGCAGCTGCAGTCCCTGGTGTTGTGAACTCCCATATGATTTGTTTCTATTGTGTGGAAATCAGATGTACTGTTTCTAATCATGTGGATTATTAAAGATATCTCTCTGTTCGAGCTGTGCCGTTTATTACATTGCCAGTACCAGCGTTAACATTTTGTTTTACCACTGGGATCCCCACTGGGATCTGAACACTGTTCATACTTGTGTTATTGGGTCCCTAAATGTAGCCTGCATTAATTCTGTCGATGTTTCTAAGAATTCTCACATCAGCTTTCTTGGGACCTTCCCTTATGCTTGCTGTAAGTCCTGGAATGCCTTTTGTTCATCTCCAGCTTCTTCTTCCCTATCTGTTTCACTGCAAACATCAAGTTGGTTGTTTTGCATCCTGACCTGAATCTGAACTGCTCATCTCCCATCTTTCTTCCTACCAGCACTTTCTTGCAGTGTGACAGGAGTTTGCCTCTGTACTGTCCACACTTGTGAATATCCTTTTGTTGTTTTATACCAGCAGTACAATGCTTATTTTCCATCTGGATACATCTTTCAGGCCATATATGATGAGGATCCAAATTATCTATTTCTCTCTTAACACACCTAATGTCTTCCTCATATCTGCTGTGACTTTGAGCTTGCAGCTTTTCCTGACTTCATTTTTCTAGTGCACTTTGTACTGTGGTAAACAGTAATATGAAAATCATTACCCACCCCCTATTTTGTCTTCCATTCCATAGTTTAAGCTTGTTTGAGATCCCCACTTAAGCCACTAGATGGCAGTAGGACACAAGGCGTAGTTTATGTACCAAGCTGAATCACAGGTTCAGATCTCAATATATATACTGACAAGAAATAATCCATCCTTCTTCCATATATTTCAAGGACAAACTCCCTTAACATCACGGGAGCGTAGGTTTACTTTTCTAACTACTTTTATTTCTCCCATTTAACATGGCTTTTCTGCCACATGCAGTCTAACTTAGCTGCTAAGTAGTATCCCAGTGCTGAACCTGACTGATTGGTTCTCAGCACTCTTGTCTCTCAACTCTACCTGCTTTGTTCATCCTCCGGGCTCACTCCGCTCCCCTACCCTGCCCCAATTCTCACCTACCTCCACTATCTCTACATTTATAGCCACTAAATCACTCCCATATCCAGACAAACCAATCCTATCCCTCCATCCTCATTTACATCATACAATTCCACCCCTCCCCTTCCTTCTAGTCCCAGAACCCTCATCTCCCCTTAGCTATCACCTACATTTGAGCTATCCCATTTCTCTTTCCATCCTGCTTTATATTCATCCATAGCTTGAAGCTATGATAAACAACTATGCCTATAAAACCTAACTTCTCTTCTCCTGCCTTACCCTTCTCACAAGTCTTCCTAATACTAATTACTCTCTTCCTTTTCATACAAACCACACATTCCCCAAAATGACATGCACTTGACAGCCATCATATTGCTTACCTCTACTTCTTCAACAACGTTCTCCTTTTTCCCTACAAACTTATTTCTATACACAGCTACGTTTCTCCAATCTTACTTAATCCTTCTCTTTCTCACTACCTAACTCTAAAACCAGATTCAAAGCACTCCAAATACCTCTTCTCCCACATCTGCCAACTCATTACCATCCTTCTCTCTGGAGACATCCACCCTAATCCTGGCCCCTCATCTCCTCATAACTCAAAGACACCCCTACTCATTCCACTCTTAACTAGAAAGCCCCTTCTTTTCAGTACAGTAAATGCTCAATGTTTATGTTACAAAATCCCTAACTTCCATACCTGGCTTCTCCATAGTCAACCAGATAGCCTGTCTATCTCAGAAACCTGGCTAAAACCCCATATCAAAGACTCTGAAATCATCCCTCCCAACTACTACATCATTAGAAAAGACAGGACCCATAAGAAAGGTGGCGGAGTAGCACTCCTCTACTCATCTTCCCTTTTAGTTACCCCCTACACTAAACCCATTCCCCAATTTGTCAATGCTGAACTAACCCTAGCCCTACTTCAGGTGAACAAACACAAACACACATGCATAGCTGTTCTCTACATACCTCCTGGAGACAACATCCATTTTCTTGAGGATATCCTCTCCTGGTTCTCCCCTAACATTAGCAATGAGACCATAATCCTTAGTGACGTTAATATTAACTAGACCTCCATCCAATCCCCCACAAGTTCCCTAAACCTCAACCTTTATAACTTCTCACAGCTAATCAACTATATTACAAGACCCCCAAAGACTATTCCTCCAGTAGCACCCTTGGATTCTAGATGTTCATTGTGCATACAGCTGCAGTAATCACGTATGGGTTCTCTGCCGTCAGGCGGGTCCTCGGTCGGCCGAATTCCAAAGTCTAGGTCCGGTGTCGGTTGTTGTCACTTTCTTTCCTGATGTCATTGCGACAGGGGTATATAAGCACAGCCAACGCCATATTCTTCAGTCTTTTTTGCCGCGCGGTGCCGAAGCAGAAGCAGTTCACAAGTGCCGGTCGGCCAGCTCCTGAATTTACGAAAAATTGGAACCGAAGTCTTCTTTAAAGCTAAGTACCCCGTTGGGGAAACTTTTCTTGCCTCAGACCGATGTCAGACAAAGTTAACAATTGTATTTCTTGTGGGAAGCAAATACCGCATAAGGATTTCCATTCCCTCTGCATACCTTGCTTAGGCCCAGACCACGACATCTCGAGCTGTCGCTTTTGCGCTACTTTCAATAAACGCACTATTAAGCGTCGGGTGGAGTTCGCCCAACATTACTTTGGTAAAGCCTTTGATTATAAAATGTCGTTGGAGACTCCGACTACCGTTTTGTCCAAAAAACGCAAGGACAAGGACCGACACGCGAGGTCCGCGGTCTCCACCGACACCACGCCAAAACCGGCTGCACGTGGTCCGGTTCTCAGCGAGACGCCTATGCAGTCCCTGACTACCGACGACACTTCCTTGGCGGTGTCTTCTGTAACTGAGACCGCAGGTACCTCGGCCCTTACTCAGACTACAACCGAAGCCACTGTGAGTGTTGAGCCTCCTAATGTGGACAGGTCCACTTCCACCCAGGGTGTCTTTAGACCCTCATCTTCCTTTTCCATTAAGGCCTTTACTAAGTCCAAATCAGCCATGCATGAACACTCGTACTCCCCTTATGAAGAATCCGATGCAGAACAGTCCATTCCTTCTGTATCTCCTCCCAGAGGATTTTTCTTTTGGGGAAACCTTGCACACCTTGAGGGAACACTTCCATTGGGAAGGCCAAGACTTTTCTGATTCCAAGAAAAGGCTTAGGGAATTTCTTTTGTTACCTCAACACAGACCTCTGGCTATACCTCCTGTCTTGGACATACTTGATGATGTTTACTCGGAGGCTTGTCTTAATCTGGATTCCCTGCCTCCTGCCCCAGTCAAACCTGATAGGTACCACAGAGTTCCTAACTCTCACCAATTTCTTTTCAAATGCCATAATGCTGACCCTGAAACCATTTCTCAAGGCCCCAAGGGAATGAAGGCCTCTACTGCTAAGAATCCACTACCTTCCAAAAGAGAATCTAGATCCTTGGAAAGGTGGGGAAAAAAGGTATACACCTCAGCCACCCTAGCCATGAGGGCCTTAAATTGTCAGTTCCATTTGCTTAAATATCAGCAGTTTCTGTTATCACAATTAAGAAATAAAATGTCTCAACCTGAACAACCAGATTTGAAGGAATTGCAGGATATGATGCATAGTGCAGAACAGGTGGGTAAACACACCTTACAATGTGGCTATGATGCCTTAGAGGCCTCAAGTAGAGCTGCTGTTACAGGATCAGTCATTTGTAGACATGCCTGGTTTAGGGAACAAAGCTTGCCTGATCATGTTAAAGCTAAACTACTAGATGCTCCTTTACAAAAGGATGTGTTATTTGGTACTAATGCTGAGGAGATACTATGGAAAATGGAGGAAAAAGCTAAATCTATGCAAACTGTCAAGGCTTTTCTACGGGTACAACCACCTCGTTTTAGCAGAAATTGGCCCTCTAAAAACTGGTCCTTTCCAGCCACGGACAAGCCCCAAAGAGGTAGATACAGGCGCACTAGGGGCAGCAGAGGACAATCTCAAGGATCATATAGAGGCAGACAATGGCAAACTCCAGCACCAAGAGGTGGCGAGGACAGTGCAAAACAATACAGAAAACAAACCCAATGACTTCCTCCTTTTCATGCCAAGCAAGTCTCAGCTGGCAGCTCCCTTGGGAGGAAAGCTGGCATTATTTACAAGAAATTGGCATATTATCACAATAGACAAATGGATCCTGGACATTATAAACAGAGGCTACAGATTTCATTTTCACACTCTTCTGAAAATGAGAGGCATGCCAAACCTGCCACACAATCAAAGGGCAGAGGCACAAATACAAATTTCAAAATTCATGGACATGAAAGCTATTCAAGAGGTACCTACTCACGAACAAGGTCAAGGTTTTTATTCCAGACTATTTCTGGTACCAAGGAAAGGAACCGACTGGAGACCCATTTTGGACTTATCCATCCTAAATACATTTCTACTCGTACCAAAATTCAAGATGCTCACATTACAGCAGCTTCTTCCCATGCTGGGCAAGGAGTTTTGGCTGGTAACATTGGACCTCAAGGAGGCATACCTGCATGTCCCAATCAGACAAAGCTGCAGAAGATACCTCAGATTTCTTGCAGGTTCAATCCACTATCAGTTCTCTGCATTGCCCTTTGGCTTATCTACTGCGCCCAGAGTATTCACAAAATGCCTGGCATCAGTAATTGCCTACTGCAGACTTCAAGGGATACAAATTTACCCTTATTTGGATGACTGCCTGATCCAAGCGGACAGCAAGCACACACTTCTGGAACATCTGGCTTATGCAACACGGTTACTGAATTCTCTGGGATACACAATCAACAAAGAGAAATCCAGGCTAACACCATCTCAGAAAATAACTTTCCTGGGTGCCAACTTGGACACAAACACCCAGATGGCCTATCTTACGCCAGAAAAACAGGGGCAACTAACTCAGTACTTCAAAATACTAGCAAATTGTACCAGGCTTACTGCAAGGAAAATCCTGCAGGCTCTGGGCTTCATGGCATCTTGCATTCTTTTAATCCCATGTGCAAAGTTGCATATGAGAAAACTTCAATGGTACCTAAAAAACCTATGGTCTCAACACAGCCACAATTTGGAAACAATAATACCAATAATTCCATGTTTGCAAAAGGAATTTCTATGGTGGGCCCAAGCATGTCAAACAAACACAGGTCTCCCATTCTGCAAGCCTCAAGCAAATCAAGTCATCACAACAGACGCCTCAGATTACGCCTGGGGGGGCGCACATGACAGGCAGGTGCATTCAGGGCAAATGGTCCCAAAAGGAAAAGCACCTTCACATCAATCAAAAAGAAATGCTAGCAGTGATAAATGCAATTACAGCATTCAAGGACCTCCTGCATCCAGGACAATTATTGATAAGAACAGACAACACCACAGTGATGTGGTACATAAACAAACAAGGAGGAACACATTCATATCCCCTGTGCAGACTAGCCATGACACTTTGGAACTTGGCTCTGGAATGGCAAATCGAACTTCAAGCACAGTACTTGCCAGGTTTGCAAAACACGCTGGCAGACAATCTAAGCAGAAATATGACAGATCCACACGAATGGAAGTTGCATCCTCAGGTGTTTACAAAGATAATCCAAGCGTGGGGGAGGCCAGACATAGATCTCTTCGCCTCCCACAGGAATCATCAATTGGAAAAGTTTTGTTCAAGGACCTTTCATCCAAAGGCCTGGAGAGTGGACACCCTTTCATTTAGTTGGACAGCATGGACAGTGTACGCTTTCCCACCTCTGCCTCTTCTGCCCAAGGTGCTCTTGAAAGCAAGAGCAGACAGACCGAAGATGATACTGATTGCTCCAGACTGGCCAAGACAGCACTGGTACCCACTCCTGAGGAGCCTAACACATACTCCTCCCTGGCCTCTACCTCTAATGCCTCTTCTGCTGACTCAGCACAGCTACAAAACTCTTCACAGTCAGCTGAAAACACTCAATCTCGCTGCATGGAAAATTCCTTAACACCACAACAGACCCTACTCCCGAAAGAGGTGCAGAATGTCATTCTGGAGGCCAGAAGGCCATCTACTAGAAAGGTTTACTCCGCAAAATGGAAACGGTTTTGCTCTTGGAATGAGAAAAAAGGCCAGGACCCTAGAAAACTGAATTTGCCTCAGGTATTACAGTATCTAGCTGAGCTGCTGAACAGTGGACTTTCATTTTCCTCCATAAAAATCCATGCCTCAGCCATTTTTGCAGAATTCAACACGAATCCACCGTTATTCTATCACCCACTTTTAAGACAGTTCCTCAGAGGGGCTAAGAATATAAGACCACCAAGGAAACAACCAGTGCCAGCCTGGGATCTTAATTACATTCTAGAAAAATTAACATTGCCTCCTTTTGAACCAGCTGCCTCAACAGATTTGCAATATTTGTCCTGGAAAACAGCTTTCCTTCTGGCCATTACCTCAGCTCGTAGGGTTTCGGAACTACAAGCCCTCATGGCTGTGCAGCCCTTTCTCATCTTCCATCAGGACAGGGTTTCCCTTCGAACCAACCCGTCATTTATGCCTAAAGTGGTATCCAGGGTAGCTTTGAATCAAGCCATACACTTACCTACCTTTTACCTCAATCCTCAAAACAAAGGGGAAAGGCTGCTACATTCCTTAGACATCCATAGACAGCTATGTTATTATTTGGACAGAACAAAGCCTTTCAGGAAATCAGAACAACTTTTTGTGTCCTATGCTGTAGGAGCTCAAGGGAAGCCTGTTTCCAAACAGACAATTTCAAAATGGATAGGCCACTGCATACGATTTTGTTACTCCTATCATGGGAAATCTGTCCCTACAGGCATCAGACCCCACTCCACCAGGGCCACTGCTACCTCTACAGCCTTCCTCAGAGGAGTTCCTACCAAAGATATTTTGGAAGGCAGCCACTTGGAGTTCTGTACATACCTTCACAAAACACTACCACCTGCCCTTATAATCCAAAACTAGAGCAGGCTTTGCCACTGCTGTGTTGCAGGGCATTCTGGCTCATCCCAGTTCCACCTAGTGCCTACCACCCTGTGTGTAGCTTTGGGATTCTACCCATATGTGATTACTGCAGCTGTATGCACGATGAACATAGTACAGTTTTGTACCTACCATAAATGCAGATGTTCAAGTGCTAATACAGCTGCAGTACAGGTTTCCCTCCCTCCTTCCCCTCTTGGTAAAGGACTAGTGGCTAACACCTCCTCTTACAACCTAATTTGGGTTATCCTCCTATGGTGTATTTGCTTGCAACTACTGTTTTTTGATTACATTGCATTGCTTGAATATATTTATATATATAATTTATGTATTGCCTTCCTTCTGGGAGCACCTGACATCTGGGGCAAGAAAGACTGAAGAATATGGCGTCGGCTGTGTCTTATATATCCCTGTCGCACTGACGTCAGGAAAGAAAGCGACAACAACCGACGCCGGACCTAGACTTTGGAATTCGGACGACTGAGGACCCGCCTGACGGCAGAGAACCCATATGTGATTACTGCAGCTGTATTAGCACTCGAACATCTGCATTTATGGTAGGTACAAAACTGTACTTTTCTCACCCTCAATATATCTCTCTGATAGCGGCACCCTGCCCGACACTCTTAGTGATCACCTTTCCTCTTTTGCTCATCGCCTCCCTTCTTCCTGACAACTATCCCATACTTGCATATCTACATGCTCTCTAAAGAACTTCAGCACTGAAATATTCTCTACCTCTCTAAAGCACATAAACTGAAACCCTCTAAAAACCTTCCCCTTAGACAATGCTGTCACCCACTTTAATACAACATTCTTAAACCTACTAAATACTTTTGTCCCCTCCAAAACCAAAAGAATAAAATGTAACAATGCCCCATGGTTAACCAAAGAAACCACAACGTTGATGCATCTACAAGACAAAGCCTGGAAGCACTACCAGAAACATAAAACTCCCACCTCCCTAAATGAATTTAAAGTATTTCGTAACAAAGTCAAAAAGCTTATCATATCTGACCGCAAATCCTATTTCTCTATACTCCAAAATAACCACAAGACAAACCCCAAAGAATTCTGGAATGGTATCACCACCCTCCTCACCCCTGGCAAAAAAGACAATCCCTGCCTTAATCCAAATCCCTCTAACTTGGCCTTAGCCACCCAATTCATTTCCTTCTTTATCAACACCATAGCCAAACTAACATCATCCTTCACCAACAATGCTTCATCATCACACTCTCCTATCCCTTCCTCCACCAACTCAACCAGCTCTCTTCCCCCTCCCTTATCTTATCAAATCCATCTCTACATCTACCATTAAAAAACTCCTTATGAACTTGAAACCTTGCTCTAACACCCCTGACGACCTTCCTTCCTTCCCACTTTCTAAAAACAATTGCTGAAGCCATCACTTTCCCTATCTCCATTCTAATAAATCAGTCAGTCCAAGAAAGCTGGGTTCCCCAACTCTGGAAAAAGACCTTTATCATGTCACTTCATAAAGGGGGCAACAACAACAATATTCCCAATTTTCATCCTATTGCCATCTTATCCTCCACCTCTATAATACTAGAAAAATGCATTCACCTACAACTTTTACCCTACCTCATTGAAAGCCACCTACTCACCCCCCACACAACATGGGTTCAGACCTGGCCACAGTACTACCACTGCTCTACTCTCCTTCTTCAAAACTTGTCAATACAGCTCATGATTCTGGCTATCTCGTGTCCACCCTACTTCTGGACTTATCCAAGGCCTTCAACACTCTCTCTCATAACCTTCTTCTATCCAAACTCTCCAATCTTAATCTATCCATCTCTTCTACCAACTCGTTCACTAGTTACCTCTCCAACAGACAACAAACTATCAAATGGAAAAAAGCCATTTCCTCCTTTCTTATCACTCCTACTGGTGTACTCCAGGGTTCCATATTAGGTCCCTTACTGTTCAGCATCTTTATAAAAGACTTCCATCTGTCTACCTCCAAGGCTAAGCTTATCCAATATGAAGATGACTCTACAATTATCTGTTCAGCCACCTCCATCTCCTTTCCCTTAAAACTAACTCAAGAGGCCTTCTTTTCCAATGAGCACTGGATGTTAGATAACCATTTAGCACTCAATGCATCAAAAACTAAACTTTTATATTTACCCCCCCTCTAAAAACACCATTATAGACAAGAACTCTTTTATTATTACTAGCCAAAACAATACCTCTCTCAAGATAGTATCCCATACCAAACTCTTAGGTGTCCTTATCGATGAACACTTTAAATTTGATATCCACCTAAAAATGAATATAAAAAAAACTCACCCAAAACTCGGTATGCTTTATCGCCACTATCGCTGCCTCACTCCCTCTACTAAGTTTGTTCTCTCTACTACTTACCACTGTATGCCAGGCATAGATCTACCCTCAAAAGCCTATAGGAGACAAATACAGGGATAGGGCCTTGAGGTAGTCTGCCTGTACTCTTTTAGTGAGGAACCTCTATGGACGTTACAATTGTTGGGTATGTCTGGTTAGGTACATACCAAAGGGGCATTGTACTCAGTGATAGGGGTGCATACCAAAGGGGCATTGTTCTCAATGATAGGTCTGATGAATGCTGAATACAATGGAACAATGACTTCTTTGGACTTAGATGCCATACCTTTGTTTAAAAGTTGTGCAACTTAGAATGATTTCCTCACCACTGTAGACATGATGGTCAAAGGCTAGATTACTACCTATGTGTGTCCCTAAGTCCCTGACTGCTGGGTCAACTCTAAGGGGTGTGTTGTCAGTATGATAGTTACCAAGGATGAATGACTTCCCAAGATACTATTAAGCATTTCTGTTGGATAGATGATGTATCTAGCATTCACACCAGGCAAAATGTAATTTTAAACAGACATAAGAATGATATATAAATAGTAACATGTTCTCCTAAATTTCAGAAAGTATCCAGGAAGGAGTAGAGGTGTATAATCAGGGTTATAAAGCAATAGACATGCAGTGTCACTGTGGAAGCTGTTACACCATTGTGCTACACAAATGTTTACCTTATTTTTATAATGAGTGTATAAATTGTAATGCAGCAATAAAGATAAGTGTGTTTTGGGGGGGTAATAGCTACTGAAGCAGTTTTGAAAATCGGAGACGGGTGAAAAGTAGAATATCTGTATCCAGGGTGAGTGAAAAGAATAGAATAAAGGACTTAAAGGATGGGATGTAAATAACTTAGCATCAGCACAGAACATGGTGTGATACTGAAGGCTGAGGGTGAACAGTACTCCAGAACATGGTGTGATACTGAAGGCTGGGGGTGAGCAGTGCTACAGAACATGATGTGGTACTGAAGGCTGGAGTGAGCAGTACTGCATGCTGAGGGTGAGGAGTACTGTAGATCATGGTGTGGTACTGAAAGCTGGGGGGAGCTGTACTGCTGAACATGGTGTGGTAGTGAAGGCTGGAAATGTACAGTACTGCAGAACATGGTGTGGTACTGAAGGCTTGTGGTGAGCAGTACTGCAGAACATGGTGTGGTACTAAAAGCTGAGGATGAGCAGTACTACAGAACATGGTGTGGTACTGAAGGTGTGGGTGTCAGTACTGCAGGACATGGTGTAGTACTGAAGGCTGGGGGTGAGCAGTACTACAGAACAGGATATGGTACTGAAGGCTTGTGGTGAGCAGTACTACAGAATGTGGTGTGGTACTGAAGGCTGAGGGGAGCAGTACTACAGAACTTGGTGTGGTACTGAAAGCTGAGGGGGAGCAGTACTACAGAACATGGTGTGGTACTGAAGCCTGGGGGTGAGCAGTGCTGCAGAACATGGTGTGGTACTGAAGGCTGGGGACAGCAGTACTCCTGAACATAGTGTGATACTGAAGGCTGGGGATATACAATACTGCAGAACATAGTGTGATACTGAAGGCTGGAAGTGTGTAGTACTGCAGAACATCATGTGGTACTGAAGGCTGGGGGTGATCAGTACTGCAGAACATGGTGTGGTACTGAAGGTTGGACATGAGCAGTGTACAGAACATGGTGTGGTACTTAAGACTGGTGGTGAGCAGTTCTACAAAACATGGTGTGGTACTGAAGGGTGGGGTGAGCTGTACTACAGAACATGTTGTGATATTGAATGTTGGATATGAGCATTGTACAGAACATGGTGTGGTACTGAAGGCTGCGGATGTGTAGTACTACAAAACATGGTCTGTTACTGAAGGTTGGACACGAGCAGTGTACACAACATGGTGCAGTACTGAAGGTTGGACATGTGCAGTGTACAGAGCATGGTGTGGTACTGAAGGTTGGACATGAGCAGTGTACAGAACATGGTGCAGTACTGAAGGTTGAACATGAGCAGTGTACAGAACATGGTGTGATACTGAAGGCTGACAGTAACAGCACTACAGAACATGTTGTGGTAGTCAAGGCTGGGGGGTGTAGTGCTGCAGAACATGGTGGGGTACTTAAGGTTGGACATGATCAGTGTACAGAACATGGTGTGGTACTGAAAGTTGGACATGAGCAGTGTACAGAACATGGTGTGGTACTGAAGGTTGGATATGAGCAGTGTACAGAACATGGTGTGGTACTTAAGACTGGTGGTGAGCAGTTCTACAAAACATGGTGTGGTACTGAAGGGTGGGGTGAGCTGTACTACAGAACATGTTGTGATATTGAATGTTGGATATGAGCAGTGTACAGAACATGGTGTGGTACTGAAGGCTGCGGATGTGTAGTACTACAGAACATGGTGTGTTACTGAAGGTTGGACATGAGCAGTGTACACAACATGGTGCAGTACTGAAGGTTGGACATGTGCAGTGTACAGAACATGGTGTGGTACTGAAGGTTGGACATGAGCAGTGTACAGAACATGGTGCAGTACTGAAGGTTGAACATGAGCAGTGTACAGAACATGGTGTGATACTGAAGGCTGGCAGTAACAGCACTACAGAACATGTTGTGGTAGTCAAGGCTGGGGGGTGTAGTGCTGCAGAACATGGTGGGATACTGAAGGTTGGACATGATCAGTGTACAGAACATGGTGTGGTACTGAAGGCTGGAGATAACAGCACTACAGAACATGGTAGCAGTGAGCTGCACTTGGAACATACTGTCTCTGAAGTCTAGTAGGGTTATCAAATGAACAAAGTCATGCCAGGAACAAAAATAGATACCAGTAAGGAGACCAGCTCTGTATATTTTTCAGAGCTTCTCTTAGAAAGCCCAGCAGTGCTACTGCATTTGGGTGGGTAAAGCCAGGTTGAGGTTTGAGGTAGGTGATAATGTTAAAGTTTAAGTGAGGAGGATTGTGTTTTTAGTGCAGTTGTTTTTTTAATTTAGACAGTATTACTGTTTTGTGGCAATAATTACTGGTTCTGACAATACAGAGCTTCCTATGGTGTGTATTATATATTCATTTATTTAAACTGTATTTGCTTTAATATTGCTACGCACTTGTGTGCTAGCTTGCACTGCATTTGAGTTGTTTTTACTGCTGTTTTAGCTGTTTTTTTGTAAAAAAAAAAAAAACAAAAACAAAAAATGTTCTAAGCTTGATTCCCACCTTTCCTGTAACTAGTCTAGTCCAGGTACAGATTTGCTATATCCAGGACTGTTTGTAAGCTTCTGAGCCCCCCAAGCCTTTATGTGCTGGAGGGAAGCCTTCTAGCTTGTCAGTGAGAGTGGTGAGCACTGGTAGCCTATCTACCACAAGAGGAGTGGTTTCTGGCCCAGAAATTGCAGTTTACTGGCAGTTTGGGCAGTTTTTCCATCCCTTTCAACACTCTGGTTTAAAAGCCCACATTTGCATGGGTTTGCACTTGTTTAAGCTCTGTGGACCCAGTTTTGTCATTTTGCACACTGCAAGAGTATCAAGAAGGATAAAGAGATTTTCTAAGTGTCTCCATTTTGATTTTTTCCTAATTTACTGCTTTCTGCACTTGTTTTTAGTCATTTTTAATTTAATTGCATTTTTTTAAGCTGTATTTGCTTTAATGTTGCTACACACTCAAGTGTGCTAGCTTGCACTGCATTTGAATTGTTTTTACTGCTGTTTTAGCCGCTTTTCTATAAAAAAAACAAAAAAAGTTCTAAGCTGGTATCCCACCTTTCCTGTAACTAGTCTAGTCCAGATGCTGTAGTCAGGACTGTTTGTAAGCTTCTGAGCCCCCCAAGTCTTTCTGTGTTGGAGGGAAGCCTTCTAGCTTATCAGTGGGAGTGGTAAGCACTATGTAGTATATCTACCTCAAGAGGAGTGGTTTCTGGCCCAGAAATTGTAGTTTATTGGCCATTTGAGCAGTTTTTTCCACCCTTTTCAAGTTTCTGGTTTAAAAATCCTGCATTTGCACATGTTTGTGCTTGTTTAAGCTCTGCGCAGCAGCACTGAGCTGATTCTATTACTGGTGCCAGAAAGCCTGCTCTTCAGTTTTTCCCTTAGATCTTGCTAGTTCTTTCTCTTTTGCACTTCAAATAGCTTAATCGCTTTGCACTTCAACAGGTTTTTGTAGCAATTATTGTAGCACACCTAAGTGCCATCAGCACTAGTCATTCTTTACGGAAATAGCTCAAGTACTTAGTAGATATGACCCCCCCCCCGGCATGATTAAAGGGCATTTCTCTGTGCTTTCTTTTGTGGTGCACTTGGGCATTCTGAGGCAATAATTGCCTCATGTACACAGAGAGCTGTCTTCTATTACCTCACAATACTCAGACTTGTGAGAGATGCACTTATATCACCAAATTCGAAGCTATGCACTCTCCAGCCAAGACCAGACTAGCTGGTCAAGAGGAGAAGGTCAACACCTGCACCACACCACATGGAATGCATAGCCCTCCAGAACATCCACCATCACAGCTCTCACATAAAAACACAAACCACACACCCACCTTCATGGAGGTTCTCAATAGAAATTTACCCAAACAGCAGAGGCCTCCAAGACAGAAATGCACTCAACCACCACAACACAGGACACATTGCTCACCTCCACAGTGTGCCCTTCAACCTAAGCCCCTAAAGCTAAATACCTTGCCCAATACAGTAATCATAGGTGACTCAGTAGTGAAGCACACAGATGTCTCATTTACTAGGTTGAATAAGGAGAAGGTAACAGTCAGCTGTCTATCAGGTGCCAGAATCCAACACATAACACATGCACTCAGGTCACTCCACAACAAGTACAAGTATGACTCTGTCATTGTCCATGTGGGTGTGAATGACCTGAGAGGCACCTCCCTGGACTACATGAAAAGAGACATGGTGGAGTTATTGGATTATGTGGCCCAGGCAGGTATGATCCTAGCCCTGAGCAGCATCCTGCAGTCACCTAGAATGATACCGCAGTACAAACAAAAAATGATTGACTTCAACAATTGGCTGAGTTTCTGGTGTCATTCTAAGGGGATCCAGTATCTGTCTGCTTGGGATGACATGATTGACAGACCTTGATGCTTTGCCAGAGATGGCCTGCATCTGTCACCCCCGGGTTTCTGGGTACTGGCTAAAGCTCTTGCCACCCCTATAGTGCCTTTTTTAGGTGGTGTTCCAAAGACCAAATTACCACCAAAACAGCTATAAATAAATGCAATCTGAGGGTCATGCTGCTCAATACTAGAAGTATCTGAGGGTTATGCCGCTCAATACTAGAAGTATGTGATAGTCATGCTTCTCAATACTAGAAGTATCTGAGGGTCATGCTGCTCAATAATAGAAGTATCTGAGGGTCATGCTGCTCAATGCTAGAAGTATCTGAGGGTCATGCTGCTCAATACTAGAAGTATCTGAGGGTCATGCTGCTCAATACTAGAAGTATCCGAGGGTCATGCTGCTCAATACTAGAAGTATCTGATAGTCATGCTGCTCAATATTAGAAGTATCTGAGGGCCATGCTGCTCAATACTAGAAGTATCTGAGGGTCATGCTGCTCAACACTAGAAGTATCTGAGGGTCATGCTGCTCAACACTAGAAGTATCTGAGGGTCCTGCTGCTCAACACTAGAAGTATCTGAGGGTCATGCTGCTCAACACTAGAAGTATCTGAGGGTCATGCTGCTCAATACTAGAAGTATCTGAGGGTCATGCTGCTCAATACCAGAAGTATCTGGGGGTCATGCTGCTCAATACTAGAAGTATCCGAGGGTCATGCTGCTCAATACTAGAAGTATCTGAGGGTCATGCTGCTCAATATTAGAAGTATCTGAGGGTCATGCTGCTCAATACTAGAAGTATCTGAGGGTCATGCTGTTCAATACTAGAAGTATCTGAGGGTCATGCTGCTCAGTACTAGAAGTATCTGAGGGTCATGCTGCTCAATACTAGAAGTATCTGAGGGTCATGCTGCTCAATACTAGAAGTATCTGAGGGTCATGCTGTTCAATACTAGAAGTATCTGAGGGTCATGCTGCTCAATACTAGAAGTCAAAATCTCAAGATGCACTTTCTCAAAGCACTCCTCAAAATGGAGAACATCGATATTTGTGCTGTAACAGAGACCTGGTTTAAAGTAGCAGAAAGCACCCCTGCACTACCAGACTATAACTCATTCTACACCTTTCAGCCCTGAAACATGGACCGAAGCTCCAAAGGCAGTGGGTTCTCCATATTCATAAAGGATATGAACACCTCTAGACTAGTTGCCCAGCATAATGCACCTGAGATACCCAGTGTTAGTTGTACCTGAAGTAAGATGGTCATCCAGGTCCCCAACCATCTCCCTAGACTCTCACTCTACGTTTTTATGCACCCTGGAATCTATCACTAGCACTCTCATACTAGGAGACTTTGTATCCCTCAATCAATTGGGAAAATTACTCCAGCACCAATACACTCGCCCAATGCTTCCTGGAATTCATCAATTCCAATTCCCTGGACCAGCACATTCTGACCCCCACTAGAGGAAGCAATATCTTTGACCTGGTTATTACTAACATGGGTGACCATTGCTGTACACCAATAGTCAATCCCTCCCTGGTCAGATCCGACCATTAACTAATCACCATGGAAACCATATTTCACCCACACACCCCTGCAAAAGTAACCACCTTGAAAACCTTCTCTAAAACTGACTTTGGGCTCCTAAAAACAGAGGTGGCTAACTTCACAGCACACATGCCAATGGAAAATAGCTGCATGACTGCCGAATCATGCACCAATGCACTGTACAAACATGTACATAAATGCATGGAACTAGCCATACCCAACAGAACCAAGACTCTCTCCTCCAAAAAAAGTAAGCCAATCTGGTGGTCCCCTGCTTTAATAAACTGTACAACAGAAAGGAGAAACTGTTGCAGAAAAAGATGAAGTCCCAAGACTGGAAAAACTCCCTTATTAGCCTCAACAAAAGTTGAGATCCCTCATTAAATCCTCTAAAGCCAGCTATGAAGGCAGAATTGCGGCAGACACTAAAAACAATCACGAAGCCTTCTACAGTTATATCAAAAACCTCCACAGCAATACCCAGATTTGCTCTGAGTTACTGCACAATGGTATCTCCTATACTGAGCCAACAGATATTGCCAGCATACTGGATGACAGATTCAGTGCCAACTTTACCCCTCTCCCCCTAAAGGACCAATCACAATACTGGAAGAATGCTAGGCACCCAGCATTACTGCAGCAGAAGTTATAGCTGCATTGTCCATGACCAAGAATACAGCTTCCATGGGTCCTGATAATATCCCTGGCTGTGTTCTACATGAACTACAAAGTGAACTGGCACCACATCTGTGTGCCCTGTTCAGTCACAGCCTCACCTCAGGTTTTGTTCCTACCCAATGGTGCACTGCTACAGTCATCCCTCTCCATAAAGGGGGAGCGACTACAGACTCTGGGGATTATTGCCCCATTAGCCTGATGAGTCTGATATGTAAAGCTATGGAGCACATTATCATGGACCTGATTAACAAAGATTCAGGAAATCTCCAAACTCTAGACCCCATGCAATTTGGCTTTGTGAAAGGGAGATCATACCTGCTCAACCTGGCTGACTTCTTTGAGTCAGTCACCAGGACTGTGGATGAAGGTAAGGCAGTGCATACGGCCTACCTCAGTCTGGCCAAGGCCTTTGATACCATTCCTCACTCGGGAATTATTGATAAACTCACCAAACTAGGCATCAACCCCTATATCACTAGGTGGGTTGCAAATTGGCTCACAGATAGAACACGCAGTGTAAAAGTAGCGGACTTCAAGTCAGACTGCCGACCAGTCACAAATAGAATCCCACAGGGATCAGTCCTGGGTCCTCTCCTGTTCAGCATCTACTTCTCAGAAGTCCAAGCCAACACAAAGGGACTCTGGCTGACCAAGTTTGCAGATGACTGCAAGCTGGAAGCCATTATTAACTCCCCAAGTGATGCAGACATTCTACAGAAAGGCCTCACTGAGACCAATGACTGGTGTTGAAAGCATGGCCTTAAGCTTAACACCAAAAAAATGCTTCATCATCCCCTTTGATAAAAACTGAGTTCCCACTAATTACCACATCGATGGGAGCCCACTGAACACTGAAGGCATTATAAGAGATCTGGGGACACAGGTTGACAGCAACCTGTCCTTCGACCACCACATTGCCACTGTGGTCAGAAAGTCCTTCTATGTGGCATATCTCATTACAAAGGGTTTTGCATCCAGGAAGAAAGAGGTCATTGTCTATCTCTACTCTTCCCTCATTAGACCAATCATCAAGTATAATGCCCATGTGTCTCACTAGACACCTGCAGCAGCTGGAGAGGCCACAGAAGTACCTCACAAAGAGGATCCTAGGCATTAAACACATGTCCTACACGGACAGACTCAAAAAGACTTCAGCTATTCTCTGTCTCATATCGCCTACTTAGAGCTGATCTCTGCTTGCCTTACAAAGCCATGTCTGACCCAGCTCTGTTAGAAATGTTACATCTAAAGAATCCCAATCCCTCTGCACCACACACTCTAGAGACCTCAACCTCATTACCACAATCAACAGAACATGCTGGAGGGACATGTTCATAACCCAGAGACTGCCCATGCTATGGAATAGACTTCCCATACATGTGAAACAAAGCATCTCACTGTCCCTCTTCAAGAGAAATCTTGATGAGTGGATGGGTAATAGAAAGTTCATCCTGGGGATCACTCCAGTGGCTACTTGATAGAGGAACTGGGAACTAACGTTGGGCGGCCTGATGCAAGGGCACTTCTATGGGCTTGGCTTGTAAAGGCTCCAAGACCATTAGCCTAGTACACACCTATGAACTTATTATCGCAACCACATTCCAGACTCACTACCTGATATTCTAACTGTAGCAGGCAGTTGCAGTATATGTATGTGTCTTAAGTATAAACCATGTCAAAATATCCTCTGTAAATGTTTTTAGCCAAAGTGTTATTTGTGGTTGATCAGACCCTGAAATAGTTTTGCCGCATTGTTATGTCATTAGAAGATGTGTCAACTGCTTTCTTAAAGAACTCTACAGACAGCCAAAAATGGCATGGGAGAAATGCCTCAAACCAGAGAGTGATTTTTAAACAGTGCCGTTATAAACTTAGGCGTTGCAATAAAATCTTTGCAGTGACAGAAATGTCATGAAGGATATGAAATAGGAACCTGAAAGATTTCTCATTCCTATGCTGACTGATGTCCTTAACTGTTTGGTCCAGAAATGCAGGTTGTACGTGTTACACAGTGACAATACAACAGCAAAGGCAGACTTCATGGATGGTTGAGCATGCTTAGGATGACGGATTTCACCACTGATTGTATGAACTGTCCAGTGTGTTCTGTGTACAGAAATGTAAAAGTGTAAGTGACAAAAAGTTTTTGGGTCAAACGGGTAGCGTGCATGAATGAGTAAAACTTCTTAGGGGGTAACGACAGTCAGGGTTGCATGTTTGTCCGCCTGACTACCCTGAAGAAAAACAGGAAAACTATATATTTACTTATAGGCCAGAAAGGTAGAAAGATGTGGTAATGACTATTACATTGTCCTCATTAGAAACTTTTACTACTTAGATCACCATGACTACAGCTTAGAAAACAGCCATTTTCATGTTGGAAATGTGGTTGACATAATAGGCGAGTACCCTTCCTACTTACTATCAGATATCTTTGTAATTTTTGCTTTATGTTGAACATGGCACAAGTAAAAGAAGGAACTACCTGGATATTTAACTAAGATGTATAGAATGTTTTACAGATAAAAAAAACTAGCATTTATCAGTGACAGATGTTTGTTTAGTTTATTTATTTATTTATTACATTTGTTTACCAGGTAGTGTCAGACTGGGCCAAGGGGCCCGTTTTCAGTGGAGACCCGGTGAGAAAAGCTCCACAGTATTTCAAAACAACAATGTTTACAAATAATGCAGACATTTACACAATAAGATTGATAGAGCAATACAGGCAGTAGTTCAAGCTCAGGAATTGCACCATACAGTACTGTGCTATTTTTATATAAGAGAAATAATACAACAGAGGATAGTAGTTATGATAACTAAGACAGAAGTGGGTTTATAGTTATCCAGGGAAAAGCAAGAACACAGCCAGTGATTAGTGAGATGTTCCTTTAGGAGTGCTTTGAACTGATTATGATTAGTAGTTTTTTGTTATAGTCTCTGGAAGAGTGTTCCAGAGTTTGGCTATTTTGTGTGAGTAGAGGGAGTCGCCATGATAGTTGTGGGAGTTAAAGACCTTGAATAAGAGTTTGTTAGAAGATCTGAGGGATCTGGGATTGTTACTAGGTTTGGCTAGGTGGGAGATTGTAGGGCAGTTACTGAGGCAGCTACTGGGGAAATGGATCATGTTATGGGCTAAGGTTAGATGATTAAGTGATAAAAGGTTGGGGAGCTGTAACCAGTTTAACTGTGAGAGATCTAAATAGTAGTGAGATCTGTGTGGTTGATTGGTGGCATAGCTGGCTTTCTTGTTGCATAATTCTAGGCTGTTGATCTCTGATTTTCTAAGATTATTGAATATGAGGGATGCATACAGGAGGGTGGATAGCAGATGTTTACAAGCAGTGGTTAGCATGGCATTGGGAGTAAGGTATGGTTTGGCCCTGTATAAGGTGCCTAATTTGATATGGACTTTTTGACAGTTTGAGCAGTGTGTGTTGAGCAGTGTGTGTATCAAATTTGAGGTTCTCCTCTATGGTAACACCTAAAAGTTTAGTGTGCTTTGTGGGGACTATCTTGGTTCCATTTGTGGAAGTGAGTGAGAAAAGGGGCTGGGAGGTTTTTTTTTTTTTGTTACTGAAGACTATGATTTTGGTTTTGTTGGGATTTAAAATTAGTTTGTGTTTAAAGACATATGTTTCAATGTCCTGAAAAGATGATTGCATTTTAAGTTGGACTTCTTGGGGTGTGGGGTGTGGGGGCAGAGCAGATAAGTGTAGCATCATCAGCATACTGTACAATTGAGGCATGTTGAGTAGCTGAACTGAGATCGTTTGTGAATATATGGTAAACAGAAGAGTACCGAGTACAGATCCTTGGGGTATGCCTATGGAGATAGGGAGTAGGGGTGAAGAGAGAGTTCCCATTTTGTACCTTGCTGACATCTGGAAAGATAGCGATGGAACCAGGTTAGAGATGAAGGACTTAGGCTGTAGAAAGATAGTTTATTGAGTAGTACTTGGTGAGATAGTGTCGAAGGTTTTTCACTTATCAAGAAAGATGGATAAGACAAGCTGGCCTTCATTGGTGTGATGATGAATGGTGTTAGTGATGTTTAGGAGAGCAGTACTAGTACTGTGCTTAGGTCTAAGGCCATTTTGTGTGCTGGGTAGGAGGTTATTGTTAAGGAAGTTAACGAGTTGGTTGCGGATACATTTTTCTAGTATTTGTGCAAGGGGGGAAGTATGGCTATGGGTCTATAGTTAGTTCTTTGGAGGGTCCACCTTTGTGGAGTGGTATGATGTGAGATAATTTCCATAGAAGTGGAACATATTCTTTAATAGAGCAGTTAATTGGGATAGAAATGGGGTAAGAGATGGAGGGGGCAGTGAGTTTTAGAAACTCATTTGGGAGTTTATTTGCAGCTATACAGCCAGGTTTGCATTTGGTTAAGATAGTCTTTATGTAGTTAGTTTGCACGGTGTGTGAAGGAGAATGGATTATGAGTATCTAGGGGCAGGGGTGGGGATAGAAGGTGGCTGGGTTGGTTGGTTGTCTAGTAAGGAGGTGATGGTGTTTATGGAGTGGGAGTTGAATTGAGAAGAAATGGAGTCAGGGTTGTTTGGGTTGATAAGAGGAGGGGTAAAGGTACAACTTGAGTTTATGAGCTGATTGATGGATTGCCAGAATTTTTGGGGGTTGTTTTGGTGTTTTTGTTGACAGGATAGGTAGTATGTTTGTTTGTCTTTTGATCTTTTTCTTTGTTAAATTTCTTAGTTGTTGATAGGTTAAGAGGTCTTTTTTGTCTTTGGAGGTATGGTATATAGACCAGCCTTTATCTCTATGCTTCATTAGACGTTTGGTGTCTTTGGTAAGTGGTTTTAGTACGTACTTTTGTAGTGGGAAGTAGGCTATTTATGATTGTGAGGAAGGTTTCGATGAAGTAGTTAGCAACATCTAACTGCAGGTGTCTCATAGTGCCTCTGTGCAAGCTGTTACTCCCGAGTGCCTTCCACAGCCGCATGAAACTGTAGTGTAGGTTTGTAGATCAGCTTAGTGTAAAACACGCTGAAATCGTAACTGAACTTGTTATTTACCTAATATAGTTACGATTCAGCATGTTTTCCCATGCCGGTTACATTAAACGTTTAGGAGAAAATCTCCTTTCAAAGTGTTTGCTCAAGCAAGTAGTGGCAGCCAATTGGATTCCTGCCATCCAAGCCAACACTTGCATAACACCTCCACCCCCCCCCATCCTAAGTTTATTTTGTTATATCCAAAAGTTGACTAATGTGTAAAATAACTGCCAACATTTTTAATGGGATGAAAAGACACTCATGACAGTATGGCAAACTGCACATCTTCCTGGTAAGTAAATCATGTTTTGGTACAGAAAATGTAAAAAGTTTTTCACATGAATGTGTTACACCAGCTGTAACTGTCTGCAACATTCCAAAAGGCATGTTAATTAAATTACTCTAAAGACGAGCAGCAACTTTCTCTTTCTCCAGTTATAAACATCAGGTTTGTGTAATACTGCTCACGTAGATTGCTGTTTTTGCACATGGTTCTGTGAAATTGAATTGAGAGCATCTAAACATAGAGGCGTTAGAGAATAGTAGGCAGCTGAGTGTTTTGTAAGTGCGCTTCCTGTTGTAGTAAAACTTCCTCTTGTAGGTGTTCAGCCGTGGGTACACTGAGTCGGCAATGAAAATGGCCGGTCATGAGTTGTAGAAGTAACTTCTCTCTTTAATTGTTAGATGCTGTTAAAACGATGTGAGCATTCACTTCGGTGTGTTCTGTAATGTGGATGAAGTGTAGTTTCACTCCAGTGTACTGCCTTTTGACTTGGAATGTTTTTGCTGTTTTATCCCCGTTTTTGGTAAAGATGAAAAGAGTAAGCAATGAACTTTTACATTCATTACTGTGGGGCGCAAGTGTGTATAGTAACTGTACTAAATTCATGACGACTGTTAAGAATAGGACTTGTGTATTTCAGTTTGTATCCGGCTGCATTACAACGCCAGTATAATGTCTGTATTAATATTCAGTTGTGAAAACTAAGGAGCCTGTTGCAACTGTTGGGTTTCATGCTGGGTGGCTGTATTAGCCAGGGTTCAGACATCAGCAACTTTGGGGGTTGCTCTTGGATGTTAAAGTAAGGGGACTTCTGGTTCCCTTTACCCCTGCCATTTGTACTTCTCTCCTAAAAAGAGCCATTCACATTTCTTGTTCTTTTATTTCAAGTTAATGGCATTGACTGATTTAAAATAGTCCCACTGACTTATTTCAGATTTGTTCCTGATACTTAACTGCAGTAAGAGGTTAACAGCCATGCAGTTTTGTAAGGGAACACTACCCCACCATCTGTTCTGTACAGAAATGGGCACGTCCAAGTCGATTGACAGGGGAAGGCCATGTGACATTGCACGGTAATTAGGGCTGAGTGACAAGCCATGTAGATTTACTTTCTGACATTAGATGTTATGTAGTCCAATCTCGCCTACATTCTTACCCGTGGGTTCGGAGCCGAATGTCGGCTCCGACTCGGCCAAAACTTTTCTAGCTCGAAGTCTTTCTATTGGCTGGGCTAAGATGATATCCCATGCTGCACTGCTCTATATCCCCAGATCTTGTTTGCCGCTCATGTAGCTCGGACGTGGTCTCGCTCTTGGCTGTGGCTAAATACCCTTTTTCTTCTTCTTGAGAGAATTTATTGCAAACAAAAAGCTATTTTAATAGCTATTGTTCGTTTGGTATTATTTTGTGGAAAAATTTGTGTGTGTGTGATTGTTTCTGTGGTATCCCACTAGCTGTTCCAACGGGCTAGGCCCGTTTCAGTTAGAGGACCTAGTCTGTCCCCTTGCTTCCCTGTGTTGTAAACTTTCCGGTCTAAAACCGTTTAAGTTAGAGGTTTTAGTCCTACCCCTGCTCTTGTGTGTGTCTGAGGACCGTTCGTTAGTTTTGTGTTAGTGGTAATTTTTTTTCCCACCCTAAGTGTGGTGTAAGCCTCTGACTGTTTTTTTCCAGTTGGTTCCGTACCTGTAATTTTTTGTCTTGGTGTT
Source organism: Protopterus annectens (assembly GCF_019279795.1). NCBI lineage: Eukaryota > Metazoa > Chordata > Ceratodontiformes > Protopteridae > Protopterus > Protopterus annectens. The sequence continues at coordinate 1,868,466,497 of NC_056732.1, forward strand.
TGTGATAGTTGGTTACAATGTCTAAAGATTCTAAGGAGCACAAGCCCTCGGGCTTTAAGAAGTGCTCAAAGTGTGGCTATAAAATGTCCATTACCGATGGACATTCTGTCTGTGTATATTGTCTGGGAGCAATCCATCTCCAGGAGTCATGCAGCTTCTGTCATGCATTTAGTCCTAGGGTTCTTCAGGAAAGAAAGAATAAGTTGATTTTGAAGGGACTTCTGAAACCCTCATTCGAAGAGGGTCTGGAAACTGCTTCCAGCTCTAAAGCTAAAACCACTAAATCAAAAAAGAGGTCTCCGGCTCCTTCAGTTTCCTCGGAGCCACCGGAGAAATTAGCTAAATCAGCTTTGACATCCTCGGCTCCACCGTCCTCGGGGCCACAGGAAGTGTCAGTGGTGATGGAACCGGCATCGGCTCCAATCATTTTGGAACCTATTTGGAGCCGATCGCCTAGTATTAGGCAAGTATCACCTGAGAGGGGGTTTCGATCTCCCTCCCTGTCCTCCAAATACTCCAGGACATTATCGGATGTGGATGTTGATAGAGTGGTGCAGAGACTCCTTCAGTCGCCGATTTTGGCAAAATTGTTCTCGGCTCCGTCCCAGTCGGCTCCGGAACCCATCCTGCAACCTACTTCGATACTTCCTCCTCCTCCGATTGCATCCCAGCCTTCGGAGCTGGAATGCTCGGCTCCGTGTGATGTCTCCAGGTCGGTTCCAATCGCCCCTCCTGACTTATCGGTGCCGACGTCAGCTCCGACCCCATTGGCGCCATCCACGGGATTCAGGACTCGGGATTCTTCAATCGGACCTGAGGGAGAGGCTTCGGGACATCTCTCGGCTCCTAGTCTCCCTCTCAGTGCTTTGGCGTGGGGAAGTCCGACTTCTGTTGTGGCTTCGGAGGCTGGTCACTCCTCAGACTCAGGGGGACCAGCCTTTGAGGCCATGCGGAGTGCGCTGGCCAGATCATTAGTGACATCATGCGGGTCGGTCATTCTGTCCCCTACTACTCCGGTGTGAGTCTCTGATCACCACCTATCTTTAGACAGTGGAGCCCCAAGGCCTCAGGGTACCCCCATGAGTGGTCCCCAAGTTTCTGAGGGCCCCTCAGAGTGCTTGCCTGAGGAGCCCGCTAGAAAGAAAATGTGCAAGAGGAAGCACATAGACTCCCAGGATGAGTCTCTCACATCAGATACTGACCTCAAGGAATCGGAGAGGTCCCCCAAGTCATCCTCTGAGGATGTTTCTTTCTCTGACACCCTGGAGATCTTGAAACAAAGAGGTAACTGGCCATCCAAAGCCCCCTCCGAGGAGGAGTCTGTCTTCCTGAAGGCCTTCGGCGCTCAGCCCTCTGCCTCCTGGGTGTCTCCACCCTTCGACGAGCTCCTGGATTTGATTTGTCAAAGGGTGTGGGAGAACCCGGACTCTGTGGAACCAGTCCCCAGGAGACCCAATAAATTTCTGTCTGCTCCCCCGGGTAAGGAGTTTCTGTCCAAGGGAGTCCCTGTGGATGCCATGGTGGTGGCAGCGGCCACTGAGAAGGAATTAGCTGAGTCTTCTTCCACCGTCCATCTCCCTAACAAGGAGTATAGGACCATGGACCAGTATGGGAAGCGTACCCTCTCTTCAGCAACCTTTACCTTACGGTCGCTGAACTACTTATCTCACTTTACACTGCTCCAGAGAGATCTCCTCAAGGAGCTTGGAGATACTCTCACAGGTAATGTTTCTGAGGTGGTGACCCAGACGGTTAACGCCCAGATGTCTACCCTCAATTCCAATGCTACCCTCAATTCCATTGTTAACTCCTCCATGAGGCTGATTTCATATGCAGCCGAGGGAGCGGGTAGGGCAGCAAGTTCAGGAGTCACCCTTAGGAGACAGGCCTGGATGCACCTTTGTCATTTCGCAGAGGCCTTCAAGTCTTCATTCACTGACGCCCCTTTTGATGGTTCCTCTTTGTTCGGAACCAAGGTGAAAGACACCCTCACCAGGTGCGAGCAGGAGGGAAAAACTCTGTCTGCTGTAGGAGTCCTTTTTTCCCTTCCCTCTAGGCCTTATCCCAAGGCCCAGAGGGGTGGAAAAATGTGGTTCAAGAAATCACAGAGATTCTTTCCTGGTGCACAAGGTGAGCCCCCCTCCAGAGGCAGAGGAGGGGGGGTTATTCAGGGAGACGCTGCCCTAGAGGCAGAGGAGGCCCCTGCAACTCGGGAGATCGCGATTCCTTTCACAGTTCTCCCTACCATTGCTCCTGATGGGAGGCCCGACTGTGCAGTTCTGGAGCCAGTCGGGGGTCGAATCTCGTTATACCTGGAGGCCTGGCAAGACATCACCCAGGACCAATGGGTTTTACGAATAATTTCTGGAGGTTATATCATTCCCTTTTCGTCAGACCCCCCTCCAGTCAGAAAAATCCCGGATGTTCCACCCAGTCAAAGGGATTACGCAGCTTCAGAAGTTTCAAAGCTGCTAAAAAAAGGATCCATCCAACATGTCCCCTCAGACCAGATCGGATTACGGACTTACTCAAGATTCTTTTTGGTGCTGAAAAGAACAGGGGACCTGAGACCCATATTAGATCTCAGCCGATTGAACAAAACCATGTACAAAAGTCCAAGTTCCGAATGGTCACATTGTAGTCTATTCTCCCTTTGTTGGGAAAAGAAGTATGGATGTGCCCCATCGACCTCAAAGATGCTTACTACCACATCAAAATGGACAGGGCATCCAGGAGTCACCTACGCTTCTGGCTTGGAGCCAGTCATTTTCAGTTTCAAGACCTGCCCTTTGGTCTCACCACAGCCCCTAGGGTGTTCACCAAATGCATAGCAGTGGTGACTGCTCACTTGAGACGTCAAGGATTCCAAGTGTTTCCATATCTGGACGACTGGCTCCTCACTGCCACCACCAGGCATCTACTAATTCAGACCAGAGACACCACTATAAATCTGTGTCAACAGTTGGGCATAACATTGAACTGGGAAAAATCTGCCTTGTTGCCCTCACAGCATGTCATTTTTATAGGTGCAGAACTAGACACCATCCTCATGCAGGCATTTCTACCACAGGAAAGAATCAGAGCCCTACAACAACAAATTCACACCCTGCTCCCTCTGAGAAGAGAGAAGGCAAGATGGGTTCTCCAACTGTTGGGGACTATGGCCACAATGATTGTTAGTTCCTCTAGCAAGGTTACATATGAGACTCCTTCGCTTCTCTTTGCTCAGTGGTCTGTCCAGCGTCTTCCTCTGTCTCACCCTATTCTACTTACGGACAGGTACAAACAGGATCTCAGTTGGTGGCTTCGCACCGACAATCTGGACACAGGAAAGCCCTTCGTTCGGGCGCCCCCAATTGACACGGTGACCATGGATGCCTCCCAGATGGGGTGGGGGGGGGGGCATTATCAAGGCAGGACAGTCCAAGGCATGTGGCAAGAGCACGAGATGCTTCTGCATATTAATGTCCTGGAGATGAGAGCTGTGCTACTGGCATTGCAGGCACTTCAGAGCTTTCTTCCTCTCGGGACTATTGCAATCCACTCGGACAATATGTCAGTGGTATGGTATCTGAACAAGCAGGGAGGAACCATGTCATATCCCCTGTGCAAAGAGGCCATGCGAGTGTGGCAGTGGGCAGTGTCTTACCAATGTTTTCTGGTGGCAACGTACATTCCGGGGAAGTCCAACGTGATCGCAGACAGGCTAAGCAGAGCTATTTTGATGCCTTACGAGTGGTCCCTGAACTGTCACGTTGCGGAACGGATCTTCCGCAGGTGGAGTCAGCCTTGTTGCGACCTTTTTGCCAGCTCCTTTAATGCCAAATGCAGCAGTTACTTCACGTTGATTCCCCCTCTGGGGGAGTCACCCAGGGACGATCTAGTCCATGATTGGCCCTCCGGTCTACTATATGCCTTCCCTCCGGTCCCCTTGCTGTCTAAGGTTATTCAGAATGCGCAATCCTTGGGAAGCAGAATGATTCTGATTGCCCCACACTGGCCTCGTCAGATTTGGTTCCCCTTTTTCCATCCCTACCTCGTGGACGCTCCTTGGATTCTGGACCCACAACCAGACTTACTGACACATATGTCAGGGCAGCTCCATCCCTCTCTGCGGACCCTCCGGTTGACAGCCTGGCTACTCCAGTTCCATCATTAGTTAGGCTTCATCATTTCTCGCCGGAGGTAGTTCATATTTTATCTTCCTCTCATAAGCCCTCGACCAGGAAGATTTATTCCAGCAAATGGAAGAGATTTTCAATTTGGGCTCATACCCAAAGGATTGACCCTTACACGGCTCCAATTTCATCTGTTTTGCAGTTCTTGTCTATGCTTTTTCATCAGGGCTCAGCGGCCGCCACCATTAAAGTCCAACTGGTGGTGATTTCTACCTTTCATGTCGCAAATGTGCCTAGTCTGATGGCTCATAGACTCTGTCAGGCTTTCCTGAAGGGCACTCTGTTACTTCGTCCTCTGGTATCGGAACCTGTCTTGCCTTGGGATTTAAACTTTGTTCTACAGGCTCTTACTTCATCCCCCTTTGAACCTGCAGCTACTTGTGATTTAAAGTTCTTGACCTGGAAGACTGTCTTTTTAGTAGCCGTCACGTCAGCCAGACGCGTTTCAGAGATTCAAGCTCTATCAATCAAGCCACCATACTTGATTTTTCATAAGGACAGGGTTTCTCTTAGACCGAACCCCTCCTTTCTTCCCAAAGTGGTGTCAATCAGTAACCTTAATCAATCCATTGAATTGCCAGTGTTTTTTCCCCAGTTCTCCAACAAGGCAGAATTCAAATTCCATCAATTGGATGTACACAGACAACTACGTTTTTATCTGCACAGAACGAAAAACCTCCGAAAATTTGATCAACTGTTTGTTTCCTTTTCGGAAAACAGAATGGGGTCTCCTGTTTCCAAAGTCACTCTGTCCAGGTGGATCTCCAGCTGTATTTCCTTTATTTATTCTTCAGGGGGTAAAGCTTTACTGTTTCCTGTGAAGGCTCACTCTACTCTGTCTGTATCTACATCTACAGCCTATCAGGCCAGATTGTCTATGGATGATATTTGCTCTGTGGCTACTTGGGCATCTCCTCACACCTTTCTTACTCATTACAAGTTGGATGTGGTATCTAGGGGCAGGTCTTCCTTTGGTTCCACAGTGCTCAGGAGTATTTTCCATTGAGCCTCACTGGATTTAGGTGCTAGGAACGCTGTCCCATGGGTAAGAATGTAGGCGAGATTGGACTACATAACATCAAGAAGTTATGTACTCACCATAACGTTCGATGTATGTAGTCCATCTCGCCTCACATTCTTACTTACCCCCCCCTCCTTCCCCCTTCCTGGAGGATCTGGAGGTTAGGCCTGGTTTCAGAGCTCCCTTCATTCTTAGTTTGTTCTTCCTTTCCTTGGCTGTTGTTATACATGGAGAATGAGTGCTGGTATTCTCAGCAAACTAGATCTGGGGATATAGAGCAGTGCAGCATGGGATACCATCTTAGCCCAGCCAATAGAAAGACTTTGAGCTAGAAAAGTTTTGGCCGAGTCGGAGCCGACATTCGGCTCCAAACCCACGAGTAAGAATGTGAGGCGAGATGGACTACATACATCGAACGTTATGGTGAGTACATAACTTCTTGTTTCCTTACTTAACCATTGTGTAGAAGAAAAAATTGCTGCGACTTGCCCCTTACTCCATCATAAAGAATTCTTAATAGTGCTAGCAGAGTGCACACTGGAAAGCATACAGATTTGTATTTATGCTTTTTGTTATGTGTTTAAGCCTATAGTTATGAATGTTGTTGCTGTATGCAGTGGGGTATTCTGGGATTGGAAAGTATGCATTTCCTTCATTAGGTTGGTATCTTGTACCTTATCAACATATGGCTCAAGGAGTTTATAGCTTTTCTCGTGATGGAAGTGAGTGATGCTAGAGACGGGTAATGCAGTTTGAAGTGTGTTCTATGAAAGGATACCTCTGTTCACTGTGTCCAGGCTCTGAAATGTTTTAGAATTTCCAAATGTAGCTGCTGTGGCAGGTCAGTTTGTTAACATGTAAGACTTTCTCCAGAAATATCTTGGTAAAAATATATTTAAATTTGTGTTTGGCGATAACGCTAGATCATGCTTCTTTAGTCTCATATCTGGGGAAAAAACTCAACATTAGTACAAGCTTTATGAAGAATAAGAAGTTTGTTATAACTGTAATATTTGGTATTCAGTGACTAATCCTGTGCGTTTCGTCATGTATCCTATAGTTAGGGGAAACAGAGTACATTTTGTGCCTAAATCATAACCCATACCTCTCAACAGTCCAGACGTTTGCAGAATGTTCAGATTTTTGCCTTATGTATATATTTTTGGTCTGTTAGAAAATTTGTGGTTTTCTGGCAACTAATTGAGGACTGAAGTCACTAAATAATGAAAAATATTTGAGTTTCAGACTTTAAATCATTCAGAAAATGCAAGTGAACACAAAACCTATTATTCTAACAACTTTCTAAGTTTATAACAGCAATATTTAAAATATGTCCCTATTTTGATGCCTTTGTCCCCCAAGTGTTTTAGGCTTTGTCCAGATTTCTTGCTCTAGGAGGTTAAGATGTATGGCCTCACTGAAAAAATAAAGGGCATTTGAGAGTTATTGGTCATAAGTTAATGGTAGGGTCCTAATCAAGCTCTAAAAAATATGCAAGCAATGTAATGTAGACTGGCACGGATATGTGGATTTTAGGATGGTTCATTACAGTAGCTGAGTAACATTTTTGACTCCTAGTACACACCTATGAACCTATAACAAAAAGTTCACTCCAGGGATCATTCCAGTTGCCCTACTGGATATCTGTGGCAAAGTTAGCAGTTGTTTTAATATTTACAGTTATTAGCTGTTTTATTGTTTTTAAACATGGGTGATGAATATAGAAGACTTGGAGTAAGTAATGTGCATGCAATTTTAAGTAATGATTTTTTTGATATATATACTTTGCATCTCTACAGCATTTTTAGCTTGTTTTAGATATGAAGTTATCTGTATGTTGATCAAACCCTTAGGTATTCATTTATACTTGTACTTAGTCATTTTATATTGTGTTCCCGTTTAGTGGTGGTATTGTTTAAGGGATGGTATGATAAAAATTAGTATAGTATTCTTGCGTAGTTTCAGGTATAAGCTGAATTAATGTAGTAATTTGCCAGTTAGCAGCAGTAGAGAGGCTTTATCCATTTTTATACATTACAACTAAAATGACTTGTGCATTTGTATGATGTGGTTCTGTCAGTGATGCAGCTGAACATATTAGAGTAGTGTTATCAACATAATGCATGAATCTGTTGCTGGGAGCTGCTGTATACATATCATTGATGCATAAATTAAAGACCAGATGATGAAACACCGATCTCTGTGGAGCACATACTTTATTTTTGCCTTTGATTTTTTAAAGCATAGCAGTCATTGCAGCTGTGACAAGTGTTTGGTCAGAGACATACTAATGTGAGCTGTGGGATCTTATACGCAAATATTTCACATGTGTATAGGAGTTTATGTATTATATCTATGATTTCATTGTATTTTATGCACAGCGTATGTATTATATGTATGCCTGCACTGTATTTTATGTACATATTAGCTTGCATGTTGTGTATATCCTATTTTTCAATGCACTCTGACCCTGAGCTTTTAATTTTACTCTATCTGCATCCATTCATTCTAAGTTCTGAATTTTGCTATGTACTTATTTTGTATATAATGTTGATTGAAAGACTGTGGTGTATTTTCTGATATTTGAATCTCGGGGCATGGTTGAAAAGGTTGGTAAACCAGGCAATTACCCGGTGAACAAATATTAAATATATAAATAAGCCTGTCAGACCTAGTGTTCATTTTTTACTCACCCTCCTCAGTACCTGCTCACCCCCTTACTGCACCTTCGAGTTTCTAATGCACTAATACCATTTCCTAGCTCCGCCTACCATTTCCTTACCCTCAAGACTCACAATTTAATGTTCATAAACTTATTAACACACTACATCTTCTCCTGTTCCTATCCTACTAATGTTTATATATTACATCTTTCATTTCCTCCATGAATACAATGAAGGAAAAGTCTGTTATATTTCTTTCAAACACTTATCTAATTTCTTAAATTCCTGTACAATTTCTGTTTCTTGAGTAAAAAAAAAATCCTGAATTTCTTTCCCTGAATGTATTTCATCCTTTCTTCAGATATTCATCCTAACATCATATAACAACACTTTCTCTTCCTTATGTATCACCACTTTTATGCCTTTCTCCAATGTTCAGTCCATTAGCTTCTGGCTGCTCCTGCATGCATTATATTCTCAACTAAAACCCTCACTCTATTTCTCTGCTATTATAATTCAGTTTTCATGTATTGAAATTTTGAACTGGTGACATTATAATCTGTTGTTTCTGTTTGAAGCTTTTAAACATTCTCCTTGGGATACCAGTGAAACTGGACCTGATTTTAAAGGCTAATTTTGCTTATCCTAGTCAAGAGGAAAATAAAATACCATCTGTTCATTTTTAAAATTGCTTATCCTGATGAAGGTTGGTGTGGTAGCAGGCAGCATAGGGCAGGCCAGACTTCCATATTCTCAGCAACAGTCTCTAGCTACTTTTGTGGGAGGTGTTTCAGTGCCATCTAAGAGATATACTCTAGGAACTCTAGATCTATCCCAGAGCATGGATCTTGGTAAATCTTCTTTGGAAAGAACCCTGGAGACATCCTCATTAAGTGGCCAAACTTCTTAGCATGCTGCTTTCACTCATAAGGATCAGTGACCAGCTCTACTCCATGATAATTTTAGATTGTGGAGATCCTGAGCTTGTCACAGACGGTGAACTCAGTCACCCCACGAAGGAGCTTCATTTCTGCCTATTCTATCTACAATCTCATCCTTTCAGTTATTACATCATACTTGAGGATGGGTACCTAGACTGACTGGTAAATTGAGAGATTTGTCTTTGAAGTCTGTGCCTGTTTCACCATGAGTCCAGTGCATTATAATTTTTTTAATGTATCCAGCTTTGAAGTATGTACTTGAATGAACTGGGAGCTAATTAAATGTGACTGGAATGAATATTGTGATGAACAGGTGCCGGTGTCTCCTTTATTGGCCAAGTCTTTGCCTGCTTCAATGAGTGAAGTCTGCCTATGCTGCACTTTGGTTAAGATTCATTTATTACCTGTTAACAATATGCACATACTGTATTCAGGAAAACTGCTGATAAATACATCCGTAGAACTGTTGGAATGATGGATAACAAATAGTGCTGATAAATATATCCAAACGTTCTGCACGTATATTCTGATTCAGTCTTTCTTTCTACTGAATAATGTCTGGGTGGTATGAGAGGCTTAGTTAAAAATATTTTATTGTTGATTGTTGGCATTGCTCAACCAGATATTTTGAACAATATTTCTGCCTTTTTACTTCTGTGTCTTCTTACAGCCAGAGGGATGGTTAGGTGAGATAACATGAATTACTACTTTTTGGAGTAATTTTTACACAGATCAGTATTGCTGGCTTTGTCAGTCATGTGTGGAATTTAGGTGGGAACAAGGGCTCAGTACTATATAAGTGTTAAATTATTTTTACTGAATTACTCTGGTCTTCTCCTAACAGATGATTGAGTCTCTGTTGCATAACACCTGCACAAGGTAACATAATAAATGCCTACTCAACAGGTTATGTGCAGCAGTTATCACCTGAGTCTAAGCATGCATAACTTTGCAGTAATGAAATGCAGGTAATTGTTACATTAACAAATAAGTGCAGCTGCAATATAACACTGAGTCATTATCACTTTTTAGGTCATAGTCTCAGCAGCTGTCACTGTTAATCACATAAGGAGAAGAGAAGTTGTTATCACATTGATGAATGCACAAGCCAGATTTGGGTTTTTGTCTACATGGAGTCATTTCAAACACCCCACCACCAGTGTCTTTATGTCAATTTTAAAATTTTGTTTGATACACAATAAAGTACCATTGTGGTTATGTGCTTCATATTTTTGTGAACTACTGCAACTGAACATCTTATCACATAGCAGTTTCCTGAATCACAAACTCACTATATAGTTTCTTGTGGTGCCTTTCAACTGCCTCTGTGCAAGTGGATAACATCAGAATGTTATATACTGTTGTGTACAGGTGCTTTTTCAGTTTTTACATGTACCCTATCTGCAGCCCCTTGTCACTTTCTATTCATGCAGTTTTTCGACTACAGCAAGAATATATCTTTTCATAGCGATTTCTGCCTACTGTTAATCTGATGGTGTGTGCATCAGTGGGCAGCATACCTGGATACCATGAATGTTAGGATCATCCTGGATGACAGTGGAGAACTTGGAGACTCTTCAGCTCAGTCCCACTGTGCTGCTTTCCTGGATACGCATGGTTTCAAGCATGCCACTCGGATGCCTTCAGTCCCTTTTTGAAAGGACACCTGCAAAAAGAGTTTTAGTACATCTTTTTCTTTTGTGACGTGCTCTTTCTGTGGCTCTCCTTTCACACTCCCTCCAGCCTGGTACAGTAAATGTATGTAGGTCAGGGCAAGAAACATTACATTACTCCTGTCCTTGATTCCTTTTGTCCATTGCTGATGGACACATGTAAAGAGAAAAGGCATGGCCAACCATGTAAGGTAAGTGAAAGTCTATAAAACAAACAAGCCCGGCGCAGCAGGACCCAGAATCCAACCAGCAAAAAAGTTTTTTCAAACAAATGCTTGGTGAAAGAAGGCAGATGCAGCTCTTATCCACAAATAACTTTTATTGAAGACAGCTTTTTGTCTGTGGAGTTTGGATTTACCGTTTTTTTTAGCCATGGCGTAAGTGAAAGTCTATTACATTTCTTGAAAACTTTTTTCACTACTTAGAACACAGTAAAAGAATTGTAATTGTACCTTTGCTAGGGAACATGCTAACTAATGCCTCATTCTGAAGACAGTATTAGTCCTTACAACATGGTTAAAGAACTATGCCTGTGTGCTGTACATGTGTACATATATCAGTTTGTTTAGGGTTTATGTTATGGAAATTATAATTTATTTTCATATTTTGGTAAATAACTTTGTGAGGGAGCATACCAATGTGCCAAGTAATACCTCATTCTGAAGACAGTGTTACTCCTTACAGCATGGTAAACAACTAACTGTGTATGCATGCTGTACAGATATCACAGTTAGTTTAGGACTTAGGTTATAGAAATTATGATTTTTCTCATATTTTGGTAAATAACTTTGCTAGGGAGCATGTAATTGTGTTAAGTAATGCTTAATTGTGAAGACAGTGTTAGTCCTTACAACATGGTAAAAGAACTGTACTCATGGGCTGTACACATGTACAGATATCACAGTTTGTTTAGAACTTAGGTTATGGAAATTATGATTTTTTTCATATTTTGGTAAATAACTTTGCTAGGGAAGATGTCAACATGCTAAGTAAGACTTCAATTTGAAGTCAATATTACTCCTTACAACATGATAAAAGAACTGTGTCTGTGTACGGTACGCATGTACAGATATCACAGTTTGTTTAGTCTTGTAGGATTATGGAAATTATACATTTCCAATGCTTATTATTATTATGCCCATATCTTTGCAAGGGAGCATGGTGATGACACAAATGTTGCATTAGTTTGAAGCTGGCATCGAGCCACACAACTTGTACACTGATATGTAACCTCTGTCTGTTACAGGTAATGAGATATTATGCTTTGCTTATCAATTATGAGAAATATATTAATCATATTTCTGTGAATATCTCTGTAAAAGAGTGTTAAATAAAATCAAGAATTCAATACACAGGAGGTTTAGGTTCAAAAGTTTACTAGTGTACACCAGGAGGCAAAAAACGTACAAGTACAGAATTTTGTCTAACATAAAACAGGAAGTGTACAGATTTTATAGTCTTTACATTCAAGTTGTGCCCACCTTACTGACGTGGTATGTCACAGGGCATCTACATCACTTTAGCTTACAGTCCTCTATTCATAAAAACTGCTGATGCTGTATATTTTAAAAAAGTTTTCCTCTGGTAACAATACGGCCTTGCTATCCACCTGGTCAGACATAATGTCTTTCTGTAAAGTTAATTCTTCAAGGTTTCACATCAGTTCGAATACAATAGCAGATTCAATCTTCTAATACACATCTTTGTTCACTGTAACACTTTCCCACCAGCTGCATGCTATCTTAGTAACACATATACAAGGCCAAATCATCCCAGCAGGAAAGAGCAGAAGATTTCATTATTTCACATATTTAATTTCCTGACCCAGCAGATAATCACTTGTGAAAAGCATAAACATTAAAACTTGCTAAGCTAGCAACTGCCAGGGTCAGTGCTACAAGCCACACTGCAGTTTCAAAACTACTTGCATTTAGATATGAATTTATCCTTTCTGTTATATGATTAATAGAATAAAATGCATTACATACTACTTTGTTTTTAAACTAGCATTTCACATATATTCAAATACACATTTTTCTAACATTTTCCCTCCTATTAATACTTTTTATTCTATTTTGAAGTATGTATAGTGTCATTTCATCTCCCAACCTCTTCCACTAAGGATTTTCAGCTAGGTGAGTCATTCGATCTATACTTCAGAAAAAAATGTCATCTGAGATCAATTTTTCAATCTCAATACCCAAAGTTTCAGTAACAGATACATCAATAAAATCTTTGATTAGTCTTTTCATGCAGGGAATTCCACAACAAACACATGCTCCTATTAGGAGTATACCCACACAAATGGCAGTCAGAATATTCATTAGGATGGAACCCCACCCCCCAAATAGATTCTGGAAAAAGTTCATCAGTGGGTTTGGGCCTGGTTCAGTCATGGCTGATACTTGCTGAATTACCTCTAGGTGGTTGTTAATTTCATGCCTATTGTCTGGTATGTACGCACAGCATTCTTCTTTGATAAGCGCGCATGTACCACCTCTTGCCGCTAGGGTGAAGTCAAGAGCCATTCGATTTTGTAGCACAACAGTTCTCATTGCATTCAGTTCATCAGTCACCAGTTCTAGGGCAGAGAAAGTTGCATTACTCATTACTTCGAGAAGTTTCGACAACTTCCTCAGCTCCCAGATCGATTTGACTGCTCCATATGCTGGGAATATTCCTGCCCAAGATATAACACTGTCACTCAAGTCCATATGAGTCAATTTACTTTTGTCTTTCACGTTATTATGGTCTTTCCAGCCCGCTTTCATCCGGCCAACTGGATTTACAGGTTTCTCGACTGGACCTCCAGGTTTCCGAGCTACTTCTCTCACGTTTCGTATCTTACCCAAAGGTAATTCTGCCGGAACCAGATAACCCAAAAAACAACTTCCAGACCAATTCTCAAGTAACCATTTATATGCTTTTTTCCCACAAATAAAATAACAGTTTTCTACTTTAGTACTAAAACGCATTAACCCTGCATGAAACATTTTCTGATCTATAACTGACAATTGTTTAAACAAAACAGGATTCTTGCGAATGTCATTCATGGTTGTTTTCAGTGAGTCCAAATACGAGTCATAATTAGTATTGCAAAGAATATTGCCATTACTATTCTTAATATAACACCGGTAAGATATAGTTATATTACAATTGCTCCAGCCCACCTGGAGAGTATCATTTTTGTAAAAACATACAATTCCTTTTTGTGTGACAGGTAAAAAATAAAGCTATTTTGTCCTGTGATCTCAAAGTTCCTGTATCAAAGAGTAAATTTTCCCAAGTCTCATTTATCCCCAAGGGGACAGCGGACATTATCAGTCCTCCATATGCTGTTGGTATAGCTGTACAAACCCAGCAATTTGAAATGTTCATAGTCTCTGCATATACACGCTTCATGGCTAGGTATGTGTTAAAATTTGGATGCCAGTCTATAGACGTTTTGTCACGCCTTCCCACTTTCACTTGTGTGGTTGAGTGCAGGATAAACCACAACAAGAGGAAAATTATCACAATTATAGTCAATAAATGTATACTCAACAAAATGATTATGCAACATCTCTGGGGTTGATCTATATTTCTATTCGCTTTGTTCTTGGCCATTTTGCCCTTGTATATCAGTCACAAGGTTTTTATCAAGCTGAAAATTCTTTACCGGTTTGCAATGTGTCAAATGGACCCTCTCAGCCACTCTTACTGCAGTAGGCATCGCCAACAGCACCTGGTACGGTCCTTCCCACTTTGGACTTGCCCAGTTCTTCCTTTTCGTCACTTTCAGCCACACCCACGTCCCGGGGGCCAAAACTGCTTCCACCGGTCTGGTCTGTTCCTTATCTGAAAAAGAGTTAAACTGCAAAACAGATTTATTTGTTAACAGTTTCCTCATATAACTAGCTAATGAACTGTCAGCCTCTTGTTCTGTGGGCATGACAGCTTTCCACTGAGGTACATAATATGCTCTCCCAAAAATCATTTCAAAGGGAATCAAACCCTTCACATTTGGAACCGTTCTCATACTCAGCAGTGCTAAAGGCAGACAGTGTATCCAATTCTTTTGGGTTTCTTCAACTAACTTCCTAAGTTTACTCTTAAGGGTACTATTGTACCTTTCCACCAGTCCTGCTGACTGTGGGTGGTAGGCACAATGGTTTTTTAAGGAGATACCAAAAAATCTCCCAAGTTGCTGGATTGTCTGGTTCACAAAATGTGTGCCGTTGTCACTATAAATCCTTTCCGGAATGCCAAATCTAGGGATTACTTCTTTTATCAGGGCTTTCGCCACTGTTGCTGCATCTGGATTTTTGGTTGGAAAAGCTTCTACCCATTTAGAAAACATATCTACGATGACTAAACAATATTTCTTCCCTTCACACTTATTCAATTCTATGAAATCCATACAAATAGTATGGAACGGATACGGTGGTATAGGAAAACTTCCTTGCTTAGGTTTAAATGCCCCTTGTGCATGATGCTTGTTACAAGTATGACAAGCTGCACAGAATTTGTTTGTATAATTTGTGAATCCATGTGTTTGGAATGTTCGGTTTACTAACTGTACCATCCCCCCTGTTGAGACATGGCAATGCCCATGGCTCAACAAAGCTGCATATATAACTAAATTAGATGCCAATATCATTTTTTTCTCTTTGGAAATGTACAGTCCATTTTCAAGAATTGCACCTTGTTTTTCCCATTTCTGTTTTTCTGCTTTTGTAGTAAGCGTCTGCATTGTCTTTAACATGTCTATATCTAAAATCTCAGAGGGCTGTAATTCCTCATTCAAAAGTAAAGTTTCTGAGTCTGAGGCTGCTTGCTTTGCAGCTGCATCAGCTCATGCATTGCCTTTCGAAATCTTATCCTGTTGTTTTGTATGAGCTACACATTTACAAATAGCTACTTTGGTAGGTAACTGAATAGATTCTAATAATTCCAAAATAAATTGTGCATGATTAATTGGTTTTCCACTAGATGTTATCATTCCTCTATTTTTCCATTGTTGCGCAAATACATGTACTGTAGAAAAAGCATACTATCAGTATATATGTTTACACATTTGTCTTTTGCTAAAGTACATGCCCATGTCAAAGCTATTAATTCTGCTGATTGTGCAGATAAGTTATGTGGTAAGGATTGGGCTTCTAGAATTTCAGTGTCTAACTACTGCATACCCCACTAGATTCTTTCCTGTAGGGCCCCTTCTGCATGAGCCGTCCACGTAATATGTCACCTCGGCATTATCCAAGGGCATATCTGTAAGGTCTTGTCTAGGCAAGGCTAATTGTTCAATTTCCTACAGGCAGCTGTGCGGTGTGCCATCCACAGGAGTTGGGAGTAATGTTGATGGATTTAATGTCGTGCATCGTTCAATTGTCATATGAGGTTGGCTCAGCAATATAGTCATACATGAAAGATGTCTAGCAGGAGAGAGATATGCTACTTTTTCTTGCAGTAAAATTATTGCGACTGCATGAGGCACTCTCAATGTGAGAGGGTGGAATAACATCACTGAGGCCGAAGCCTGTACTGCCATTGCAGCTGCAACTACTGCCTGTACACAGTAAGGCAAAGATCGCGCCACTGGGTCTAACTGCGATGAATAATAGGCTATGGGGCGTTGCTTATCCCCATGTTGTTGCATCAGCACTGACGTCATATATCCTTGCTTGCAATCTACAGTTTGAAAGAACAGTTTGTGATAATTTGGGTGTCCTAAAACTAATGAAGAAGCTATCAACATCTTCAACCTGCAGAAAGCCGTTTCTGCTTCAGGTGTCCATTGTAAAATATCTTGTGCTGCCATTGGTGTCTTATATATCAAGTCAGTCAGTGGAGCAGATTCCAAAGCATAATTCGGTATCCAGCTCTGACAGAAATTAGTTGTACCCAAGAAGGACATCATTTCCTTCTTGGTTGCTGGTTTGGGTGCTTGCAAAATTGCTGTTTTTCTTTCCTCATCTAATATTTTACCTTCATTGGATATCACATATCCTAGGTATCTAACTTGTTTTTTTCCAAAGTTGTAACTTACTTTTGTTTACTTTGTGCCCTTGTTCCACTAAAAACTTCAATAACGCTACAGTATCCTCCCTGCATTGTTGCTGGGTGGAGGCTTCTAGCAGGATGTCATCTACGTAAAGTAGAATCTGACTACCTCCCAGTGGGGTAAACCCTGCCAGGTTGCTAGCCATTTCTTGTGCAGATATTGTTGGGCTCTCACAATATCCATGTGGTAGTCGAGTATAGGTATACCTTTTACCCTGAAATGTAAATGCAAACCAATATTGACTATCAGGATGTATAGGTATCGAAAAGAAAGCATTACTGATATCTACCACAGAGAAATATTTTTGTTGCGGTTTTAAATCGTTTAACAAAATATGTGGGTCTGGCACCGTGGGTGCTCTGGGTATTACTGCATTATTCACAGCTTGTAAATCTTAAACCATCCGCCATTCCCCGTTTGCCTTTTTAACAGGAAATAGGGGTGTATTACATGGTGAATCAGGAGATTCTACCAGTACTCCTTCTTTGAGTAATGCTGCTATTATAGTCTTGATTCCTATTTCTACATCTTTTCTCGAAGGGTATTGTCTTTTCTGTGGTCTAAATGCTGATTTTGGTGTAATTATAACTGGTCCTGCTGTTCGAATAAGTCCTACATCTGACTTTCCTGTTGACCAAAGAGTCGTTGGAATTTCACATAAGGCTTTTTCTTCTTCTTCTAATAAAAATGCTAATCGCTAGATTGCAAGTGAACAGCTGGATGTGTCTGTGTCAACCAATTCAGTTTTTGTTTCTGTATCCCTTGTTCTGACAGTTCTAAGTCAGTCTGTTTCTCCCATCTTGTCACCTTTTCTCCTAAGTCTGCCCATTTTACATTTTTATTCTTTGTAAAGCTGACATGTGGTAATCGATTTGATCTATATAATGCAAGGAATTCTTGAGGTAATGAACAGCTAACTACACTGTTCCCCTCAGTATCCCAGTACAAAGTAAAACCAATCTAGTTGCACGATTTCTAAACAATTCCTGCTCATACTCTCTATCAGGTCCTGGTGTAGTACAGTAGTATAGAGTACAGTGTAACAAATGTTGTTGATCCGTGTCGAGGGAGGGGGCTTTACTGATGGCTACGTTCATCAGTTCCTCGGTTACTGCCCCTGGACCAGTCGTGACTAGGTCCTGGCTGTACCAGTAAAAAGTTTCACCCTCCGATCGCACTACAAAGGTATCCATTTGTCTCTGCGCCTCCATACCTTGTACAGTTGGAACTACTGCTATGCCAAATATCTGCATAAGGTCCCTGCCCAATAGGTTCACTGGACACTTTGCAGAAACAACAATTTTACTTCTTTGGGTCATACCTGAAACAGGGTCAGTTATTGCTATATCATGGGAAAGTGGTTCCCTGTATAGTTGTCAGTTTGCGGCTTTTACCAGTATATAATCAGGTGAGTCGGAATGTTCTGGTAACTTGGAGGGGTGTATCAGGGTCCATGACGCTCTTGAGTCACACAGGAATTTGACTTCCCTTCCCTCCACCAGAAGTGTAACTTCCGGTTTCGTATCTGCTAAGTAGAGCTCTAGGCTCAATAATGCTAAATCCAAAATTTCACTTTCTTCATCCTCCATATCTACTCGCACTTCCTCTATTCCTTCTATCACATTTATATTTGTTGTCTGTTTATTAACTTCTCCTGATGATTTCTGACTTTCACATGATGTACCTTCACTATCATATAGTCAGTCCTCATCTCCCTTATCTTCTGTAATTACCTTTTTGTTCTTCTTACAATCCCTTGCTAGATGTCCTTTTTTCCCGCACTTGAAGCATTCACCTCTCTTTTTCCTCTCTTCAAAATCTTCTTATCGTTTGTCAGACTGTTTATGTCCCTGGGCATTCTTCTTGCCCTTTTTACCTGACTGTAACACAAATACTTCAGCTCCGTCTTCAGCAGTGAAGACTTGCGCCTTCTTTTTCTTTTTACTATTAAAATGTCTTTCAGCATGTCTAGCATATTCAAGTAAGGCTTGCAGCCTAACTGTTCGATGGTCTATCATATGTTTTGTAATGAAGCTACTAATAGGTGCAATGCAACCTTTTAGAAATGCATTTTTTAATTGTTGTTTATACGGGGAATCATTCGTTTGGATCATAGGATCATAGGATAGTACTAGGATCAGAATCATTCGTTTGGTTTTCAGGAACTGTCATACCGCTATGATTATTAAAACATTCCAATAATCTAGCATAGTACCCATCTATTGTCTCATTTTCCTGTTGTATGCATTGATTAATGCAAGTCCAGTCTGCTTTAGGTTTCCATTTCTCAGAGATTCGGTCTGTAAGACCTTTCACTCTGTTGTCTAATTCTGCGTCACTATGTGGGAGTGGTTTGAGCTCTGCATTACGAGGATTCCAGGTGCCACAAATCATGTGCCAATCTGGACCTATAATTTGTCTTACTACTTTTTCTACTTCTTCCCCATTCAAGTGGTAACTCAACCTAATGCCTTGTAAATCTTCTAAAAATTTCGTAAAATTAACTTTCGGTTGGGGGATTCCCTCAGTAGCTTTCCGGGTATCCTCCGGTGTCCATGGTCTATATACCAAGAGTGTTGGGTCCTGCCCTTCCTGTCCTGCCTGAGGATTTGGGACCTCTATAAGTGGGCATATTTCTTTCTCACTCTCATCCTGTAGGTTTCTTTCTATTTGATATGATTCTGCGTCCCTATGTATTTTACTTGTCCGGGACCTAGTTTCAATAGGATCTCTAACAAACGGTTGTGGTCTTGCTGAGACTTCAGGATAACGCGGAGGCAGACCAGCCTGTCAACTCGCTTCATATCCTGAAAAGAGTAAAGGAGGGGCAAGGGAGGAGGAGGAGCTGTTGCTATTACTAAGTTATTATCTTTTTTGTCTAAAAATAATGTTTTCGAATTTTAAATCTTCTGTTCTCTACGATTTGCTTCCTCAATCCACCTGTGTGCCTGAGGAATACCTAATTGGCGTTGCTTTTTTGCCTGACCTCCCACATTGGATTTAAGTTGCTTAAGGAGTTTAACTAGTGAAGTTTTATCTAGTTTACCATCAAATTCATATTTGTTAACCCATTTCGTATAATGCCTAATGTTATCAGAACGTTGTGATTGCATGTATTTTGCGTCTTCGGTTAGGGGCAGATCTTGCGATGTTTTAGTGCACTGATTTCCCATGGTAAACGAAAATGTTACGTAACCCTCCTTATCACGTGATATCAAAAGTTCAGTTCCTTTTCACAGTTTATCTAGAATAACTGCCTACCTTATTCTGCTACCCTGATCTATGACCAAATATACAGTACTTCCTTTTGTCCCTAATCTGCATAACAAATCTTGACAACAGTTTTTACTGTAACCTAGTCCCTGATCTAAAACAGAAAAAAGGCAAAATCTTCCTACCTGAGCCTTCGGTATTGAGTCGTCCAGGATCCGCTCTTCGGCCACAGATCAGAAGGCCAGCCTCTTTAAACGACAATTCAGTCGGAGGTCTTTTCACCCAAGAAGAACCGTTTCGGTAACTTCTCCTGCGCAGTATTCGACCACCGGTAGACTCTGATCTGCAGCTGTCCAAGGGATTTCTGGTCCGAAGGACCAAACTGTTAAATAAAATCAAGAATTCAATACACAGGAGGTTCAGGTTCAAAAGTTTACTAGTGTACACCAGGAGGCAAAAAACGTACAAGTACAGAATTTTGTCTAACATGAAACAGAAAGTGTACAGATTTTATAGTCTTTACATTCAAGTTGTGCCCACCTTACTGACGTGGTATGTCACAGGGCATCTACATCACTTTAGCTTACAGTCCTCTATTCATAAAAACTGCTGATGCTGTATATTTTAAAAAAGTTTTCCTCTGGTAACAATACGGCCTTGCTATCCACCTGGTCAAACATAATGTCTTTCTGTAAAGTTACTTCTTCAAGGTTTCACATCAGTTCGAATACAATAGCAGATTCAATCTTCTAATACACATCTTTGTTCACTGTAACACTTTCCCACCAGCTGCATGCTATCTTAGTAACACATATACAAGGCCAAATCATCCCAGCAGGAAAGAGCAGAAGATTTCATTATTTCACATATTTAATTTCCTGACCCAGCAGATAATCACTTGTGAAAAGCATAAACATTAAAACTTGCTAAGCTAGCAACTGCCAGGGTCAGAGGTCAATTTGCTACAAGCCACACTGCAGTTTCAAAACTACTTGCATTTACACATGAATTTATCCTTTCTGTTATATGATTAATAGAATAAAATGCATTACATACTACTTTGTTTTTAAACTAGCATTTCACATATATTCAAATACACATTTTTCTAACAAAGAGCATCACACAGTAATGGTTAAGGTATCATTTTAAAGCTGATATTCATACAAACAAATTAAATACAAATTGTATTGGGTCTGTTTGGTACATTGACCAATATATTGTGCTTTGTTTTTCCAAAAAGGTAAAAAATATGCAGAATATCATCATTCCTTGCCAAATATTTAATAATGACTTTGATACGCACTATCAGCATTTATACTGCTGGAAAGATCATTGTCTGCCGAACAACTTTTGCATTTACATTTTTAGTCTAACTTAAAGAGTTATGAACATTTGTTTTCTGTATGGTATTACAAATGGATTTTCTGAAAATGAGCTCAGGCTGCACTGTTCCTATGGTGGAATTAAAAAGGCAGCATTTTCTGAGCTGCTCCAGAGTGAATGAGTTAAGAGCTGTCCAGTTACATTGCTGGAGTAGGAGGCTGAAGTTAGTAGGAGAGAAATTTTTCTTGGTGGTGATATATTTGTAGAAGATGTTATTTTGTGTGCATGCTCACTTTCTATAAAGGAAGGTTGGAGAGTGATCACTGAGGGAGTCAGGTAGGTACCCAGCTAGGTAACTAAGGCTATGCTTGTTGGTTAAGATCCATTCTAGTGTTGACTGCCTGTTGGAGTGCTTGTCTAAATGGGTTGGACAGGTTATTGTTTGGCTAAAGTTATATTAACAAAATTAGATGGGCTAGTTGATGTGCAGGTATGCCAGTCCAGGTTAAATTCACCAAGCATAATTGTTTCTTGGGAGAATTTGGTAGCTGCCCAGTTTAATAGGTTTTCAATGAGAAGAAGGCTATTGCCAGGGGGTAAGTAGGTGGCTATAATTATAATGGATTTGTTAGGGTTAATTTTGAGGCAGGTGGTCAGTAGTTCAGAGTTGGGTAGATCAGGAGGGGGTGCAAGTTAGTTGGGTGACTTTGAGGGTATCTTTAAACATAACAGCAACTCTCCCTCCACAGTTGTTGATTTGGTCTAGCCTTATAATGTTATAGCCTGTTGTGAGAATTTCACTGTCTTTAATATGGGGCTTTAACCAGGTGTTATTACAGCTATGTCTAGTGAGTAGGTTGCTAGGGTAGTATGGAATTCACTGGTTTTATTTAAGATGCTTCGGAGGTTGAAATTTAGAAGGAGCAGATTTGAGTTAGAGGCTTTGTGAAAAGGGGGGTAGGGATGGGAATTTGTGCTAGAATGGATACAGGTGGTAAAAGAGGGACAGGAGGAAGATAGTGTTTGTTGAGAGTTGAGGTTGTTGGGACCTGGGTTAAGGTGGATGTCTGCTTGGAGTTTAATTTGTGTAATAGAGTGCAGTAGGAGGAGTTTAAGTTTGATTGTTAGTTTGTGGTATTTAGAGGTTGTGGAGATATGGTAATGAGTGGGTAAGTGTATGAGAGGTAAGAGTAGGAAGGTTGTGTGGTTGAAGAGTTGAGGGTTGATGCTACTGTAAGTGTGAAGTTGTGAATGGAGTATGGATAGTGGTAGTATTGGTGAGGGTTGATGTTTAACCTGATATGGGTGGAGTGAAGTGGAGTTGTAGGAGAGGTAAAGAAAGAGGGGTAAGTAAAACATTTGAAATAGTGGAGAAGAGGAAGTGCATGTGGTACAGGTGGGGTGAATGAGTAAACTGGATTGGATGAGAGGTTGGAGTGAGTAGGTGGGAATAGGAGGATTATGGGAAGAGTGGGTTGGCTGGGAGTGAGGGGGTGTGGTTTGACTAAGTATAAATGTAATGTAAGTGGGGGTGGGAATGGGGGTAGGGTAGAAGAGTAGAGTGAGCCTGTGCATAGCAGGACTAGTGCAAGTCTCAGAGAGTTGCCTGTGATAGAAAAGAAAATCCCCTATGCAATGAAAGAAATGCAAGCATGCAGAGGAACTAGTATACAGGTAAATGGAGTGGCGGTAGCTGACTAGGGCTGAGGGAAGTAGCAAGAACAGAAAAGGAAAAACAGACTGTAAAAAGGGGACAATAGAGGGATGATTAGACCTTGGGAGACTAGAGAAAGTGTAAGGGTAGATGGAGAGGTGTTGGATAATCCTGTACAGAAAGCAAATTGAGCCACACTAAAAAGCTAGAAGACAGTTGAAAGCCTGAGAGTGTGAGAAGAAAGAACGGGCAGGGAAAGATCAGTAGTTAACAAGAGATAGAAGTGCTGGGAATAAGGCTACAGGAAGAGTCTTGTGTGGAATGTTAGCTTGCAATATTTTATTCATTTATTTATGTCAGTTTATTTACTGGGAGAGTCCGACTGGGACTGCAAATGCCCATTTTCAGCAGAGGCCCAGAGAGAAAATCTCCACAAAAATACAATGTAACATAGCAAATCAAAAATTGACTACTTCATATGTACATGACAAAAATACACGAAGACTCCTAGACATAAGTTTAATATACAACATTGTAAAAATATAAAAAAAAATAAATAAAAATAATCATAACAATTGAGAATAGATTAGCACAGTGAATTAGTAAACTTTTTACACTTTGAAGGTAAGGACTTGTAATAGACAGCTGAAAGAATGAGACAAAGAAATGCAAAAGTTTGACAGGTAACAGCATGTGAAAAGGCAGCAAGGAGGTAGAAGATGGAGGCTAAATGGATGGGGGATGTTAGGGGATAGAGCTAAGTAGAAGGTACCTTTAGTTGAGGGGGGAGAGCAAGGTAATTATCTAATCAGATGACGTAGTGGTGCAGTGGTTAACATTGCTGCATCATAGCAAAAGGTTCTCTGGTTCTATTCTCAGCTGGGGTGCCTTCTGTGCAGAGTCTTCATGTCCTCCCTGCGTTCGTATGGGTTTCTTCTGGGTGCTCCGGTTTCCTTCCACATTACAAAGACATGCATCTGAAGTGTTTCTCCATGGGTCTTCACTGAAAATTGGCTCATTCCAAGTCTGACTTTCCTGGTAAACAAATGTTAAATAAATAAAATAAATAATCAGGTTTAGTACAGGAGCAGAGTCAAGTGTTATTACTGTGCTCTTTAAGTGGTTGTTTGAACTGGTGAGAATTGTTAGTGTTAAGTATATTTTGAGGTAGGTGTATCATTCCATATTTTGCCAAGTTTGACTGAATATAGGGAATCTCCATAGCTGTTGTTGGACTTGGTGACTGTCTGTAGTAATTTATTAGAAGACCTGAGGGTTCTGCTACTGGAGTAAGGTTGAACTAGGTTGCAAAGTGATGGGCAGTTGTTGGGGTAATGAATAATAGAATGAGTTAGAACTAGTTGGTTAAAAGTTAGAAGGTTAGGAAATTCTAACCAGAATAGTTGGTGTATTACTTTGCAGTGATGTGTTCCTACAGGATGTTGGAAGCAAATCTGGCTACTTTGTAATAGAGGGATTCTAGTTTTAATAAGTCACGTTTTCTTAAATTAGTGAAGATAGATGAGGCTTGTAAGAGAGTGGAAAGAAGATGCGTTCTGCAGATGGCTTGTCTGGTGGAATTGGTTAGGAAGGGCTTAACTCTATACAAGAAGCCTAGTTTGAAGTGCACTTTCTTTATAGTAAGGGATAGGTGCTTATCAGATTTAAGGTATTTGTCTATGGTTACTCCTAGAAGTTTTCAATAGTCAACATATTCAATAAGGGTTTTGTTAGATGAGTAAATGATGAATGGAGTAATGTCCATGAATTTTTTAAAACTGGAGAAAAGCATAAGTTTAGTTTTTGGGGCATAAAGTATAAGTTGTGAATTATTAAAGTATGTTTCTATGTCCAAAAATGATTGCTGGGTTTTGTTGAGAAGGGCTGGTAGGAATGGGATGGAGCATATAATGGAAGAGTCATCCACGTTTTGAACCAATGTGGCATGTTGTGTGGCTGAGCTTAGTCTATTTGTAAATATTGAGAAAAGGAGGGGACCAAGTGTAGAACCTTGGGGAACACCAACTGAAATCAGAAGAGAAGAGGATAGTTGATCTTGCCATTTAACTGCTTGTTAAAGGATGGTTAAGTAACTAATAAATCAGGTAAGGATAGAGTGATAGACATTAAGGGAGGCTATCTCGTGGATACTTTTCTTGTGGGAAACCGTATTGAAGGCCTTGAACAGATCGATAAATATAGCAGTGGTAAATAACCCATTATTCCTGTGTTGGTTCACAGTATTTGTGAAGCTAATTGTTGTGCTATGTTTAGGTCGAAAACCATGTTGGGTGGGGGATAAAAGGTTGTTCATCAAGAGGTGATTAAGCAGTTGTGAGTGAATGCATTTTTCCAGTATTTTTGCTAGGGGGTAGAGGAAGGCTATAGGCCTGTTTGAAAAATCAGTGGAGATGTCACCTTTGTGAAGAGGGATTACATGGGACACTTTCCATAGGACTGGAACGTATTGTTCAGTTATGGATCGATTTTATAATGATGGATAAAGGATAAGCAATAGCCCCTGCGGCAATTTTGAGGTATTCATTAGGGAGGCATCTATATCACATTATCGCATTTTAATAATATCAAACGGCTAAAATATCTAAAAATGCCGTTACGCGAAACCGTTCTTGAGGGGGGCTGCCCCCCCTCGCTAATTACAGATACCAACTCCAAGATTGCACTACAGTGAGGAAAGGGCAAATTTTCTGATCTTCACTGTACCGCGATCTCACAAAATAATTTTACTGAACGGCATTTTCGATATAGACCCTTAGGAAGTTGGTCTGCACCAGAAGAAGAGCATTTAAGTTTGGATAGGAGTTTTCTTATGTGATGAGTTTGAATGGGATGGATAATAAAGGAATCAGCAGTTATTTGCAGGTTGGAGGGAACAGACTATCGGGAATTTATTTTGTCTTTTATTGGTGATAGTATGAAGTTTACAAAGTGATAGTTAAATTGAGTGAAATATTATCATGTGAGTTTGTAGTATTGGGGTAGTGGCCTGGACGGGTTTTAGGAGTTGATTAATCACACCACAAAATTTCTTGAGGTTATTATGGTGCCTATTTTGGATTGTTGTATAATGTTGTTTTTTGTGAAACTTAATTTGTCTTTTAAGTTACAAAGTTGTCAGTAGTTTTGATAAGTGGTTGTTTTTTTGAGAATTAATGATTGCACCATGCTTTGTCTCTTTGCTTGAGAAGCCGTTTTGTATCAGTGGAAAGCCAGGGGATGTCTCTAGCTTTTGTGATTGCTCTTCTAAGGGGAGATAGTCCATTTAAGATAGATAGAACATTTTCATTGAAGTATTGGAGGATTGGACTGCATTATTGAGGTGAAGATGTTTAATGGGGGACCAGTTTACTTGTTGAAGAAGACTGGCAAAGGTATCTGGAGAAAGGTTTGTTTTATTGTGGATAAGCCTGCACGTTATTTTACTAGGGTGTACAGGAGTGACAGTTTAGTAGATAGGCTGGAAGGTGATCACTCAGGCTGTCAGGAAGACATCTTGAGAGGTAAGAGTCAGGATTTGAATTGGTAAGGGACTGTTTAGTAGTATGTTTATCAACCCTAGTTGGGTTAAGAATTCATTGGTTAAAGCCATAAAGGTTTATATAGTTAGAGGGATAATTAGAGCCAATTGTGTCCCAGTCAAGGTTAAAATCACCCATAATAATATTTTTTTTGTCTTGGTGTAGAGGAGCACCAGCATAAAAGATCTTTAATAGTAGATGGGTTGTTACCTGGGGGAAGGTAGATGGCTATGATTATAATATTTTTATGGGGGGTTATTTGAAGATGAGTGATTATAATTTCTGTGTTTGAAATAACTGGGGGTTGGATGGCAAGACATTCAAGTTTTAAGAAGTCTTTATATATAATAGCTAGTCTACCAGCACCATGTTTGAGGGGGGGGGGGGGTCTAGCTTGACTTTGAATGTTGTATCCTAGGGGTAAGATTTTCTGATCCAGAATGTGAGGTTTGAGCCAGGTTTCAGTTAATATGGCTA
Organism: Protopterus annectens; assembly: GCF_019279795.1. NCBI lineage: Eukaryota > Metazoa > Chordata > Ceratodontiformes > Protopteridae > Protopterus > Protopterus annectens. Next base: position 1,868,493,225 of record NC_056732.1, read on the forward strand.
AGTGGGGTGAATAGGTTCATACTAGGCTATCTGCCCTAGGGTATTTATAAGCCTAGCCAGAATGTGTTTGGCTTTTGCCACCTATTTTAAATTTATTTTGCTATGCCCTTTTTCGAGGTTAGTATACTGTGCCTCTGTCTAACAGTGACACAGAAGTGATACCCGGGGTAAACCTACGATCTCCCATCCATTCATCAAGATTCCTCTTGAACAGAGTCAATGAGGGACTCTGCCTAACCTGGACTGGGATTTTATTCCAGAGTGAAGGGAGCCTCTGGGTTATGAATCTGTTCCTCCAGCATGTCCTATTTATTTCAGTGTGCGGTTCAAGTCTCTCGAGCGTGTAGCTCGATGGGATTTGGATTTTCTGAGGTGCAGCATGTCCATTAATTCCGGGTTGGACATGGCTTTATAAGTCAGGCACAGATTGCCTCTGAACAGGCGGTATGCCACTGAGTAGAGCTGGAGTTTTTTTAACCGGGCAGCGTATGGCATCTGTTTGAGCCCTTTGATCCTCTTGGTGAGGTACTTTTGGGGTCTTTCCAGTTGCTGCAGGTGTCTGGTAAGGTACATCCCAAAAGGGGCATTGTACTCAATTATGGGCCTGATGAGGGATGAGTAAAGAGGCACAATGACCTTCCCTGATCTAGATGTGAATCCCTTCATGATTAGGTGGGCTATATAAAATGTTTTTCTAACCACTTTGGCCACGTGGTTGTCAAATGAGAGATTGCTATCAACTTGGGTCCCCAGGTCCCTAATTACTTCTTCTGTACTTAATGGATTACCACCTATGTGGTAATTTGTGGGCACTTTGTTTTTGCCAAAGGGGATGACTATACACTTTTTGGCATTTAGCTTGAGGCCATGACTCTGGCACCAGTTGTCTGTTTCTATGAGGCCCTTTTGGAGGATCCTTGTGTCAGCTGGAGAGTCGATTATGGCGCCCAGTTTGCAGTCATCTGCGAACTTGGTCAGCCACAGTCCTTCCGTGTTGGCCTGTACCTCCGAGAAATATATACCGAACAAGAGAGGTCCCAGGACTGAGCCTTGTGGGACACCACTTGTAACTGGTTTGGAGTCTGACATGGTTCCAGCAATTCTAACCACGTGGGTTCTGTCCTTGAGCCAGTTTGCAATCCATCTAGCGACATAGGGGTTTATATTTAAGCTGGTGAGCTTATCTATAATGCCCGAGTAGGGTATTGTATCGAAGGCTTTTGCGAGGTCCAGGTAGGCTGTGGGGACCACCTTCCCCTCGTCAATGGCCTTGGTGACTGTTTCAAAGAAATCAACCAGGTTTAAGAGGCAGGATCTGCCCTTAACAAAGCTGAACTGGGTAGGATCCAGTGTCTGTAGGTCCGCAATATCTTTATTTATGAGGTCCATGATGATCCTTTCCATAGCTTTGCAGACCAAGCTAGTCAGGCTTATGGGGCGATAGTTTCCAGGATCCGTTGAGGCACCACCTTTATGGAGAGGGACCACTGTTGCTGTACGCCACTCTTTGGGCACATATCCTGTAGTAAGGCTGAGATTGAACAGTAGTTTTATGTTTGGGTTTAGCTCTTCTTGGAGTTCATGTAGGACGCAGCCCGAGACACCGTCTGGTCCCATTGATGCTGTGTTTTTTGCTTTGGAGAGGCGGCTCTTACCTGAGCATCTGAGATGTCAGGGGGGCAGCACTCTGCTGGGATAGATATTTGCCCTTTTGGTGGGGAGGGGGGAGAAGTTTGCGCTGAACCTGTCAGCTAGGATGTTGGCAATGTCTGTAGGTTCGGTGTATTTTTTGTCATTTTGGACTAATTCTGAGCATATCTGGGAATTACCACCCAGGTTCCTAACATAACTAAAGAAAGCCTTGTGATTATCCTTAGTGTCCTGTGCAATTTTTCTCTCGAAGCTGGCCTTAGACAATTTTATGAGTGCCTGTAGTTTTTTGCTAATACTGATCAGTGATGCCTTCCTTTTTGGGAGTTTGCTCTATCATGTAGTAGCTTCCTCCTTCTATTATATAGTTGGTTTATGGCTGGGGTCCACCAGACAGGACGCCTGTCTTTGGAGGATTGGGTCTTGGTTTTATTTGGGATCGATGATCCATGCATTCCTGAAGGTGTTCATAGAATGCGTTTATAAAGGATTCTGCGGTCTGGGCGTATTTTCCACAGGCCGGGGCTTTGAAGGATTCCACCTCGGTTTTGAGGAGTGTGAAATTTGCTTTAGAGAAGTTTTTCACTGTGGTTTTCTGGGCAGGGGGTGGGGTCGGGATGTGAATATCCAGTGAGAATAGTTTATGGTCTGATCTTACCAGTGAGGGATACACTTCTGGTCTGGAGCATAGAGTCCCCATGTTGGTGATGATCAGGTCCAGTATGTTTTCCCCTCTTGTGGGAGTGGTAACAAGTTGTTCCATAGCATTTGAGTTTATAAATTCTAAGAACCTTTGGGCTAGGGTGTTGGAGCTAGAGTAATGCTCCCAGTCTATGTTTGGGTAGTTGAAGTCGCCCAATATAATGGTGTTTGGAGAGACCTTCATATTTTCCAGTGTTCTCAGGAAGGCCAAGTGGGATTCCTGGGTTGGGAGGATGGTCTCTAGTAGGCTATAACTGGAAGGCAGTTTTACCCACTGTTAGTTGCACATGGATAGTCTCTGATGCTTCGTGCTTTGCCACCAACCTGGAGGTGTGGGTATCTTTGATGAATATCGATACTCCCCCTCCTTTTGTGGTTCAGTCCAAGTTTTGGGGCCGAAAAGCATGGTATGAGGTATAACCTGGTAGTGCTGGGGTGTTCTCGGGAGCCCTGAACCAGGTTTCTGTTACTGCACAGATATCGATGTTCTCCATGCTAAGGAGAGTTTCGAGTGCATGCATCTTGAGGTTTAGACTTCTGGCGTTGAGTAGCATTACTCTTAGTTTCTTATCCCTTGTGATACCTATGGAGGTGGGTTTGTCTTTTGAGCCTTGCCTAAAAAAGGCACTATGGGGGTAGCAAGAGCCTTTGCCAATATCTGAAAGCCCAGGGGTGACAGGTGCAAGCCATCCCTAGCGAAGCATAATGGCTTGTCGAGCATATCATCCCAAGCTGACAGGCATTGGATCCCCTTTGAATGACACCAGTACTTAAGCCAATTGTTGAAATTGATCGTCTTGTCTTCATATTGTGGCATCATTCTTGGTGAGGGTAAGATGCTACTCAAGGTCAGGGTCATACCGGCCTGGGCTACATGCTCAGAGAGCTCCTCTATGTCTCTTTTCATGTAGTCCAGGGAGGTACGTCTCAGGTCATTCACACCAGCATGGACAATGACTGAGTCATATTTGTACTTGCCTTGGAGTGACCTGAGTGCTTGTGTTATGTGGCGGAGCCTAGTGCCCGACAGGCAGCTCACCGTGACCTTCGCCTTGTTCAGCCTGGTGAGCTGGATGTCAGTGTGCCTAACGATAGAGTCACCTATTACAAGTGTATCAGGTGTGTTGTTTAGTCTTAAGGGCTGTGACTGTTTGGCACACTGGCTTTGTGAGATATGTGTTTCACGTATAGATAGATCCATCATTTTCTTTCATAGCTCATGTCAGTAAAACAGTCTGCAAATGTCAAAACCAAGTGAAACTAGCCACCAACATCAGCACCATTTACCAATAACCATCTAGTTACCAATATCCTGATATCAGTGGTTACTTTTGCCCTCTCCCTACCAGCCACTTCTTCCCAAAGCACACTTAAAGTGCTAACATGTATAATTTGAGCCTGAACTCTTTTCCCAGAACAGCAAAACACTGCACCACCATTAATGATGTTAACATGCCGCCTGCCAGCATCCAGTTCTAGTACATTCTAATCACCATCATGTTCAAATGCATCTTAATCACTGCCAAACCCCAGCAATAAAATGTCAGCGTAAAACTCCTTGTAGCATGACTGTCCCAAAGTGCTTCCTTGTGGCCTCAATTCATTATTTAATTTCCACTGTCAGTGCCTTCTCAGTTATAGGCCCAAACACTGGTACTCCTTAAAGGTACTAGTTACAAATGAGGCCTCATTACCAGTTTTCAAAATGGCCATAAAAATCACACTGTTTAACCAAACTGGCATGCTTCATGTCTCTATTATATTCATCAAAGTCATATGACATTCATAGAATCCATCTGTACACAAAGCATTATCTCTTCATCCCTCTAACAATCCTACTCTTAAGCCCAGTTTTTTTCTCACACTGGTCTATCCAGGCACTTCTTTCAATGCCAGTTAACTATAAGCTCATTTCACTGTACCGTAAAGCACTGCTTTTGCATGTTATGTTCTGTTATTGACTGATACCAAGCTGCCTCACCCCAAAGATAGTAATTATTTGCATTTCATTTTTTTTGTATTGCATACATTTAGTACCTTTTGTTTCAGAACACTGCCCTCCATTATTTTTGTATGCTTCCTGTTTGCATTGCTGTGTACCAAGGCCATGACTGAAAACTCCATGATCCATTCCACCTGTCTCATTACACAAATAATCCTGGTGTCTGAGCCAGAACTTTCAGTGTCTGTATTCTTTAATCTTAGATCTGCAGAGCAGTGAAACAGTTATTTTGTTGGTAAAATTTTGCAATTAATTTTCCCAGAAACCTCACACATTGGAATGGACAAACAGTATAGGATTTTCCTTATACTGAGAAGTCTCATGGACTGAATTTCCTGACTTGACATTGACTGTTTCGGTAAAATAACGCCTCCAGAACAACAGAGGGAAGAACCTTTTGACTACTGACTTTCAGAAAAAAGATATTTAAATCTTCTGATTAAATAGAGTTCTGTTGTTGAATTCTAAGGTGCTTGACGTGCCTATTTCTCCCTCAGTCCTTGCCCGTGCAGTTTCTCTCATTAATAAACTAGAATTGCTAAGTTCAGTGGCACAACTCATTAAGCAATTGGGGAAGAAATAGAAAGTTTAAAGAGGCTGTATTGGTTCAGACAAAGCAAGTGCTTTACTGTGCTGAGAAACATGATGAGTTGTTTAATGTACAAGAGAACTATGACCGATTTTCCTGGGAAGATACCCAGTTAAGCTCTCTGTTCTAACCTTTATCAGATGACTTCATAGCTTGAAACCCCTGCTGGGCACTGTAATTTAAGACTGGAAGAAGTTCTAGAATCCATGGATAACAGAAGTCCATTTAAGTCCATAGCCACTAAAAAGATCTGGATTGGGGATTGGTCATCCTCAGAGGACTTCACTGTTATCCCTTAACCTGTCACTTAGTGTGGCAGTTAGACAGAGACTTAAGGCTCTGGGTTGCTAATGAGTTTCTTCCTGTACCCAAGGTGCATGGTTTTATACTTTCTGCCTCCATTTGTCTACTGTGCAGTTCTGAGCAAGTCACTTAGCAGGACAGTGCTCCTGGGTCACTCCTGAAAAATCCTAAAAAAATTCTGAAATAATTATCTTTTATTCCTATACATCAACATTTGTGTCCACTGGGCTTGCCCAGTTAATGACTATCTAAATTTAAGAAGAAATGCATTTAATGTTGTGTTGACGTCCAGGATAAACTGTACCCCCAAATTTGAACAAATACCTGTTCACACCTTGCATCTCCTTACTCTCCCTTTTCATTCACTTTTTACTTCTATCAATTTATCTTCCCTGGTTTTCTCTCTAAATATACCAGAGACCTGATTATCCCTCTCTTTGTATTGTAATTCCTGTTTGTATTATACTATCTTACCTTTGATTTCTCTGTAAACTGGCTAACATTTCTCTATTAAATCATTATACTGTAACTTGTATCTATTTTTAACCAATCTTTTCATGTTATGTCTAATTTGATTATAATTATTTAAACTGTAGTTGCTTTGTAGTGGATCTTATCACTTTTAAAGAGCTGCAACTCTGAGGTGTTGGTGGGGAATCTCCAGACAGACCAGTGTCATGGGTTTCAGGACATTGCTTTTCATCTTTCTATGTGGACATTACATCCTGTTGTGGGGGAGGTGCTGCACCCCTGTGTGTGTTTTCCTTTGAATAAGATGTAAAACTGCAGTCCATTCTGTTTGAGTTGGTGGTAGCTAAGGTGGATGTAAAAGATCTTAAGGCACCTATCAAAAAGAGTAGGGCAGGTTCCCTGATGCCCTGGAATTTCTCCCTGTAATATAAATACAACCTCAGCTCTCCCCTGAGTGGGACTAACTCAGTCAACAAAGGATAAATAAAAATAAATACATTTCAGAATTTTTGTCTTCACGTTTTACAACTTTCTCCTATATTAAACATTTTAAAAGGGGGTTAACTTAGCTTATTGTTGTAGAAACTGCTATGAACATTTACTGTGACAAGTACATTATGGTAAGTTTGCAAATTAAAAATGCAATAGTCACTGAACAGCATTATTGCAAATTTTTGAAACCAGCAAGTATAGATTTGAAGCTGAGTCCAGGATCAAATTTGTCATGATATTCTGAAACTAAATGCTATTTTTCATTTATGTAACGATTATCCCAATAGCTTACTCTCAGATCTGATTGAGATTTGTTTTCAGAATGTTTTCTGTAACACTATTCTTTAACAGACTTTTATGACCTTTCCCTAGAATTTGGCAGCTACACCTTTCTACCATTTATGGAGGTTGGGGAAACCCCTTTTCAAAAGAAATTTGTTTTTCCTATTCAGGGTCTTATTAAAAGGAATCTACACCTTCTGTCTTTTCTTTTGTTTCCCTGGCAACATTTGCCCCTTTTAGTGTATTTATGTCAATCAGCTACTACATATACACGTAGAACAGACCCTTCAATTTATCTTTTTTTCTGTAGACTTTGTAAAGCTGGATTCTGACTAGTTCTCAGTACAGGGTTTTTACACTCCATATTCCATCTTACTGTTTTAAAAACGAAAGCAGAGAAATTGTCGGTCTTGTTTTTTATCTCATTCAACCAATTGGTATATTCAGTCTTGTTAAAGTAATGAACCTCATCAGAAAGCTAAAATATTACCTCATTTTGATAGTACTGAAAAAATGGAATTTGGAAACAACACTCTGTTTAAATGTGGAGGACTTTCAGTAATTATAGTTGAATTGTAAAGCATATTTCAGATCATTTTGCAGTAGAGTTATACAACAGAAAACATTGTATAGGGCCTACTGGACACCTGATAAGATGAGTTTGATGAAGAGATGTTGGTAAGCCTGTAGAATGACATGCTCCTGAGAACATATGTGGTAGTCATGTCCAAGAATATCCCTATGATGGAGGAAAACTTTATTTATGTGTAAGTCAGGGATTTGAGAATGGTTAGTTTACTCTATTTTCAGGAGACATGATGATTGTACTTATGTTCAGCTTATCCTTCCATGGTCTCAGAGATTGTAGCTACTGCTAACATGCTTACTAAAAGATTTATTCTTTCTGGATAAAGGCAATATATCCTCTTCACAGTAATTATATATTTTTTTACATAGCGTGAGTAATAAGGTGGAGTAGTGGGTGATGATGATGATAAATGTTTTCTTTCTTGTTACTTATGTTGTATACCTTCTGTTTTATCAAACACAACTAAAATATAGAAAAAAGATTGTAAAACAGTATTGGTGATGCTATTGCACATTAGTGCTCATTATGACCTTTGTTACTGAATACATACTTTGTTTTGTATTATTATAGCTAGTTCTACATTATTAAAATCAACATCTAATGTATTACCTTTCTGTATTACATGGTGCATTGTGATTACACTCTGAAATTGGGAAAAGGCAGACTTGTTATACACTTTTCAGAGCTGTTATGCTATAGTCTGATACTGGTGAATACAGAAATATCCACCACATAACATCTCTATGAAAAATAAGATCTTTAAAATATTTTAACTACTTCATACTGCCATACATACACAAACAGACTAAAATGATTAACAGCCTTAGAAGCTGTTAATTCATCAGATATGCTTAGCTTTTGGCTGTTGTCTGTATAACATAAGTAACTGTTTTGTGGCTTACAAAGTTATGAAACTCTGAGCTGCTACTTTTTTTTTTTTTTTCCGGCGTAACTGGTAGTGCATCAGGGCACCTACAACTCCATTTACCACAAAGAATTGTGGTTATAATTCTGCTATCATAACTCATTTATGTGTTCTTGACATGGATGATAAGATTCACTAGTCTAGTCTCTGATTGTGATTACACTGGTATTTTTTTTAGACACGGATGTGAAGAAATTCCCATCAAAAATTAAGGGAAGCAAAGGTAGAGAGGCAAGTCATGAAGACCACATAATAAGTAGCTGTGATTAGGGAGACCCAGTCATAACTGTTTGTAGTACGCGGAGCTTTATCTGCTCCATATACAGAGAAGGTAAGATCAGACCATAAACTAATCTCACTAGATATTCACATCCCGACCCCACCCCCTGCCCAGAAAACCACAGTGAAAAACTTCTCTAAAGCAAATTTCACACTCCTCAAAACCAAGGTGGAATCCTTCAAAGCCCCCGGGCCTGTGGAAAATACTGCCCAGACCGCAGAATCCTTTATAAACGCATTCTGTGAACACCTTCAGGAATGCATGGATCATGCAATCCCAAATAAAACCAAGACAAAATCCTCCAAAGGCAGACGTCCTGTTTGGTGGATCCCAGCCATAAACAAACTATACAACAGAATGAGGAAGCTACTACATGATAGAGCAATATCCTAAAAAGGGAAGGCATCTCGGATCAGTATTAGCAAAAAACTACGGGCACTCATAAAATAATCTAAGGCCAGCTTCGAGAGAAAAATTGCACAGTACACTAAGGATAATCACAAGACTTTCTTTAGTTATGTTAGGAACCTGGGTGGGAATTCCCAGATATACTCAGAATTAGTCCAAAATGACAAAAAATACACCGAACCCACAGACATTGCCAACATCCTAGCTGACAGGTTCAGCGCAAACTTCTCCCCCCCTCCCCACCAAAAGGGCAAATATCTATCCCAGCAGAGTGCTGCCCCCCTGACATCTCAGATGCTCAGGTAAGAGCCACCTCTCCAAAGCAAAAAACACAGCATTAATGGGACCAGACGGTGTCCCGGGCTGCGTCCTACATGAACTCCAAGAAGAGCTAAACCCAAACATAGAACTACTGTTCATTCTCAGCCTTACTACAGGATATGTACCCAAAGAGTGGCGTACACAGTGGTCCCTCTTCACAAAGGTGGTGCCTCAACGGATCCTGGAAACTATCGCCCCATAAGCCTGACTAGCTTGGTCTGCAAAGCTATGGAAAGGATCATCATGGACTTCATAAATAAAGATATTGTGGACCTACAGACACTGGATCCTACCCAGTTCAGCTTTGTTAAGGGCAGATCCTGCCTCTTAAACCTGGTCGATTTCTTTGAAACAGTCACCAAGGCTATTGACGAGGGGAAGGTGGTCCACACAGCCTACCTGGACCTTGCAAAAGCCTTCGATACAATACCCTACTCGGGCATTATAGATGAGCTCACCAGCTTAAATATAAACCCCTATGTCACTAGATGGATTGCAAACTTGCTCAAGGACAGAACCCACATGGTTAGAATTGCTGGAGCCATGTCAGACTCCAAACCAGTTACAAGTGGCATCCCACAAGGCTCAGTCCAGGGACCTCTCTTGTTCGGTATATATTTCTCGGAGGTACAGGCAAACATGGAAGGAATGTGGCTGACCAAGTTCGCAGATGACTGAAAACTGGGCGCCATAATCGACTCTCCAGCCGACACAAGCATCCTCCAAAAGGGCCTCATAGAAACAGACAACTAGTGCCAGAGCCATGGCCTCAAGCTAAATGCCAAAAAGTGTATAGTCATCCCCTTTGGCAAAAACAAAGTGCCCACAAATTACCACATAGGTGGTAATCCATTAAGTACAGAAGAAGTAATTCGGGACCTGGGGACCCAAGTTGATATCAATCTCTCATTTGACAACCACTTGGCCAAAGTGGTTAGAAAAACATATTATATAGCCCACCTAATCATGAAGGGATTCACATCTAGATCAGGGGAGGTCATCGTGCCTCTTTAACTCATCCCTCATCAGGCCCATAATTGAGTACAATGCCCCTTTTGGGATGTACCTTACCAGACACCTGCAGCAACTGGAAAGACCCCAAAAGTACCTCACCAAGAAGATCAAAGGGCTCAAACAGATGCCATATGCTGCCCGGTTAAAGAAACTCCAGCTCTACTCAATGGCATACTGCCTGCTCAGAGGCGATCTGTGCCTGACGTATAAAGCCATGTCCAACCTGGAATTAATATGCATGCTGGACCTCAGAAAATCCAAATCCCATCGAGCTACGCGCTCGAGAGACTTGAACCTCAGCACTGAAATAAATAGGACATGCTGGAGGGACAGATTCATAACCCAGAGGCTCCCTTCACTCTGGAATAAAATCCCAGTCCAGGTTAGGCAGAGTCCCTCATTGACTCTCTTCAAGAGGAATCTTGATGAGTGGATGGGAGATCGTAGGTTTACCCCAGGTATCACTTCTGTGTCACTGTTAGACAGAGGCACAGTATACTAACCTCGAAAAAGGGCATAGCAAAATAAATTTAAAATGGGTGGCGAAAGCCAAACACACTCTGGCTAGGCTTATAAATGCCCTAGGGCAGATAGCCTAGTATGAACCTATGAACCTATGAAAATGTACAGGAGCACAGAGACAGATGGCAGTAGTAGTGTCTGATAGCAGCACAGAGACAGATGGCAGTAGTAGTGTCTGTCTGATAGGAGCACAGAGACAGATGGCAGTAGTAATGTCTGTCTGATAGGAGCACAGAGACAGATGGCAGCAGTAGTGTCTGTCTGATAGGAGCACAGAGACAGATGGCAGCAGTAGTGTCTGTCTGATAGGAGCACAGAGACAGATGGCAGTAGTAGTGTCTGTCTGATAGGAGCACAGAGACAGATGGCAGTAGTAGTGTCTGTCTGATAGGAGCACAGTGACAGATGGCAGTAGTAGTGTCTGTCTGATAGGAGCACAGAGACAGATGGCAGTAGTAGTGTCCGTCTGATAAGAGCACAGAGACAGATGGCAGTAGTAGTGTCCGTCTGATAGGAGCACAGAGACAGATGGCAGCAGTAGTGTCTGTCTGATAGGAGCACAGAGACAGATGGCAGTAGTAGTGTCTGTCTGATAGGAGCACAGAGACAGATGGCAGCAGTAGTGTCTGTCTGATAGGAGCACAGAGACAGATGGCAGTAGTAGTGTCTGTCTGATAGGAGCACAGAGACAGATGGCAGTAGTAGTGTCTGTCTGATAGGAGCACAGTGACAGATGGCAGTAGTAGTGTCTGTCTGATAGGAGCACAGAGACAGATGGCAGTAGTAGTGTCCGTCTGATAAGAGCACAGAGACAGATGGCAGTAGTAGTGTCCGTCTGATAGGAGCACAGAGACAGATGGCAGTAGTAGTGTCCGTCTGATAGGAGCACAGAGACAGATGGCAGTAGTAGTGTCTGTCTGATAGCAGCACAGAGACAGATGGCAGTAGTAGCATCTGTCTGATAGGAGCACAGAGACAGATGGCAGTAGTAGTGTCTGTCTGACAGGAGCACAGAGACAGATGGCAGTAGTAGTGTCTGTCTGATAGGAGCACAGAGACAGATGGCAGCAGTAATGTCTGTCTGATAGGAGCACAGAGACAGATGGCAGTAGTAGTGTCTGTCTGATAGGAGCACAGAGACAGATGGCAGTAGTAGTGTCTGTCTGATAGGAGCACAGAGACAGATGGCAGTAGTAGTGTCTGTCTGATAGGAGCACATAGACAGATGGCAGTAGTAGCGTCTGTCTGATAGGAGCACAGAGACAGGTGGCAGTAGTAGAGTCTGTCTGATAGCAGCACAGAGACAGATGGCAGTAGTAGTGTCTGTCTGATAGAAGCACCGAGACAGATGGCAGTAGTAGTGTCTGTCTGATAGGAGCACCGAGACAGATGGCAGTAGTAGTGTCTGTCTGATAGGAGCACAGAGACAGATGTCAGTAGTAGTGTCTGTCTGATAGGAGCACAGAGACAGATGGCAGCAGTAGTGTCTGTCTGATAGAAGCACAGTGACAGATGGCAGTAGTAGTGTCTGTCTGATAGGAGCACAGAGACAGATGGCAGTAGTAGTGTCTGTCTGATAGGAGCACAGTGACAGATGGCAGTAGCAGTGTCTGTCTGATAGTTGCACAGAGACAGATGGCAGTAGTAGTGTCTGTCTGATAGGAGCACAGAGACAGATGACAGTAGTAGTGTCTGTCTGATAGGAGCACAGAGACAGATGGCAGTAGTAGTGTCTGTCTGATAGGAGCACAGAGACAGATGGCAGTAGTAGTGTCTGTCTGACAGGAGCACAGAGACAGATGGCAGTAGTAGTGTCTGTCTGACAGGAGCACAGAGACAGATGGCAGTAGTAGTGTCTGTCTGATAGGAGCACAGTGACAGATGGCAGTAGTAGTGTCTGTCTGATAGGAGCACAGTGACAGATGGCAGTAGTAGTGTCTGTCTGATAGGAGCACAGAGACAGATGGCAGTAGTAGTGTCCGTCTGATAGGAGCACAGAGACAGATGGCAGTAGTAGTGTCCGTCTGATAGAAGCACAGAGACAGATGGCAGTAGTAGTGTCCGTCTGATAGGAGCACAGTGACAGATGGCAGTAGTAGTGTCTGTCTGATAGGAGCACAGTGACAGGTGGCAGTAGTCGTGTCCGTCTGATAGGAGCACAGAGACAGGTGGCAGTAGTAGTGTCTGTGTGATAGGAGCACAGAGACAGATGGCAGTAGTAGTGTCTGAACGAATAGCTTTAAAAGCTGTTAAAGACTTCACTCTACCACACTTATTTTCATTTATACAACAGCAAAGTGTGTTACAGCTTTTAAATCTGTGAAAAGGCTTTGGGCACTGTTCTTTGGTGACCACTGTTATATTTTAAATGAGAGTAAACCTTAACAATGTTTAATAAAACTCCTTTACGTTTTTAGAGCGGACGTTTGCTTAAAGTTTTACTTTCCCTGAATTTGGAGTGTAAACATTGTGTTCCACATACTGCATGTTTACAATCAGTAACCTGATCATAACCCTCTGTAGTTGGGATATTGTTTGTAAACTTGCATTGTGCTTGTCTCTCTACAGAAATGACCACACCACCATGACAGTTATCACTTCTTTGTCCTTTGCTCAAGACTCTCCATGGTACATTAGTTGATTTCTGTACCTGTGGTGTTACTTGCTGCCAAAGCATTTTATTTGTAATGGCATCAGGCAGCTAAACAGCAACCTTGGTAGGAGTCAGAATGCAAGGTCAAGCTCTTTGTTTTGACCTTCCAAAAATAATGTTATCATGCAGCAGAACACAACAGTGGAGTTATGTATGTGCTATAAGATGGATTATTTATAACAACAGCAAGAAGAAAGGGACATTTTTATAATTCATCTCTTGTCCAGACACAGTGATGTCATTGACTAAAACTGTGAATTTGGCTCTGTATTTTAGTCAGGCCTCTTGATACACACAGCCAGTCTGTGACAAATTTCTTCTGTGAGTCATGTGTTATAGAGGAGTCTAACCACTTACCTCCATGTTGCAAACATACCCACAGTTGTCAACATACATGCATGGCTGAGGATGTAGCCCCACCTCCCACTGTGAAATCAGCATTATGCACACACACTGTCACAACCATATACTCACATCAGGGAGGGAATCCCCCCACCCAAACCCCTAATTCCCACAGCAAGACACACACACACACACACACACACACACACACACACACACACACATACACACAATGATGGGATTCCTCCCTTTTGCTTTGAGTTGCCATCATACCTACACCGTCATGAACATAAACACACATCAAAGGATAGAACCCTCCCCAGCTCCCAGTATTTGACAGCAGCTTGCACACATGCACATTGAAGAACATCTTTGCACCTGGAACCACACCCTCCTGCTGTGATTTGTCATCTTTTTCACAGTCATATTCATGAACATACATATGCATCAAGAGCAGTGCAATGCCTCTTTATCACTGAGTCACTGACATGAAAACCATGTCCCCCCTTGTATTTCCTTTCTGTACCCCAGTCAGCACTCAAGTAATCTGACTCCATTTATGAACCTTGGCCAACAGTATTGCAAGTTGGAATCCCACCAATTCATTGACAAGTCATTCCATTTTTCCCATGAATAGAGTTGTTAGAATTCTCAGCATTGATGTATTGTTACTCTGATACATGCATACAGCTGATCGGTGAAGTGTTGTAACCTATCTTGTTTCATACAGTAAAGGCAACTGGGTAATTAGGTGAAGGGTAAATTTATCAGGAGGGGACTACATTTTCATATAGCACAACCGGCAAGAGGTAATTGTGGTATTAGAAGTTGAGGGGCAATTTTATGTTGATATCTCGGGCTATAATATTTGAGGGGAAGGATACAAATAGACACATGGGGAAAAACTGGTTTAAAATTGAATTGTGGTCATCTGGGGTTATTTGTATATGGTTTGGTGTAGCATCAGTGGTCAGCAAAAGACAGGAAGTACATGGCATTGTGTTTATGGTAGTGAATTACAATGCATAGTCTTTAGGGATGTTAATGAATCCTGCTTCAGGCAGGCACAGAGGTGAATTGCACATAATCATACCAATGGTCATTTCAAAATGTGAAGCACATTTTTATTACCACCAGTAGTTGTGGTACTCAGTATATTTTGTGATTTTTTTTTTTTTTTATAAATCTACAGAGGTATCAGCCTTCAAGTTAGCACAGAGTTAAACCATACAATATATTAATGAGCTGTTACTGTGTCTGTGTCAGTTCAATTTCCTTTGCCCATTTGCAGACTGGGAAACTTTGAGCATATTTCATAAATGGAAAATGTGTACTAGTTTTCTCAAAAAAATGTACTTGTAGTTAGTTAGCTTACCTACTTAACTAACAAATTAAGATAAAAAGAATTCAGTCATTTCTGTTTGTGTACTTAGTGCCATCAGTATCAAACAAATGCATTTTATCATTGTCAGCAGCGAGGTTGTTGTATATATTAAAAGTGTACTGCAGCTAAATAAAACAACTGGCCTGCAAAGTTTGATGCCTCCAATTTCCAAACTATTGAGTGTGATATTTATTTTTGCTCTGGGTGTATTTTACTGCTAACTTGATTGAGAGTGATAAATCCCTTAAAGCTGCCATGTAAGAAACTGTTGAAATTTAAGCGAATACTGTTTCCTCTCATTCTGTAAATAAGTGTACAAGAGTGCTATTGACACCCATATTTGAAACTGTGGTGGCTATGAGGATTGTGTCCACATCTAGCGTCCATCCTTAGCCCTGTTTAAGCATAACCTTGATCAATGGATGGGAAATCAAAAATTCACGCCGGGTCTGCCCCCCCCCCCCGTGTAACATACCTCTCCATATAAGCTGTAGAAACTACCTAACATACCCCTCCTAATAAACAGCCGAGATAAATCGGGACACAATTGGGTTGGGTTGCACCGCTAGGCTTATAAAGGTCCTGGTGACCATCAGCCTAGTATATACATGGGAACCGATTGTCCATTTTACAGAGAATTCGGAGATTTCTAATAGCATCAAACATAAGATAGCACATATTTGAAATTCTTTGCAATGGTTTATTATTTGCTATAGTAATTAAAAATCTCTGCAGATCTAGTAATATACTGTTCACACTGTGAATACTTAAACAAGACAAGTCTTCACTACTGTGGCTCATTGTAACCAAGCTTTTTTTTCCCTTTTAAGTCATCAGGGCTGGAAATTTCTGTGAGATCCAGGGTCTGCAATCAACCGATGGAAGACACCAGGATTCTGAATGTGACACACTTCTTCCAGATAAGATGTCAGTCACGAGACAAGATGCACTGCAGTCTGAAACCAGAACTGATAACCCTAAGGAAAGTAATGAGAGGTTTATCAAAACAACTGAACAAGAAATGCATCTGCAAACTGAAGCAGGGAAAGTACCATGCAGCTGGCCTAATCACCGCAACAATGTAACATTTTGTAGTAACAACGTAACTGATCAAGTAAGGCACAGATGGAAAAAGCAGACGACCTTGGCACCAAATGAGCAAGTGTTCAATGAAAAGAAACTACATAAATGTGCCACAAATGGCAAGGGTTTTACAGACCAACAAAATGGAGGAGTAAGCAAGATTATTGCTACTGGGCAGCAGCCATTTAAATGCACCATGTCTGACAAAAGTTTTACAGAAAAGTCTAATGTGACAAAAGATCAGTTTCCCCACAGTGAGAAAAGACGATATAAATATGCCACACATCACAAGGACTTGATCCCTAATCATTTGGCAGTGCTTAAGACTATTGGCAATAGACAGAAGCCATACAAATGTGCTACACGTGGCAAGAGTTTTACAGGAAAGGCTAGCATAGCAAAGCATCACAATATTCAGACTGTGATCTCTCAAGATATTAAAAAATCTAAACATTTTGAAGAAATTAAACAAAAGCAGAAACCCTACAAAGGTACTACATGTGATAAAAGTTGTAGATACAAAGTCACTATGTTAAATCAGCAGGGCATTCACACTGGGCAAAAGCCATATACATGTAGTATGTGTGACAAGAGTTTTAGTAACACAAACCACATGAGACGTCATCAGAGTACTCACATGGAGAAGAAACCATATCCATTCATAATCTGTGGCAAGAGCTTTGCACAGAAGTATCACTTTGTGGCTCACCAGAGCATCCACAGTGCAATGAAACCATACAAATGCCCAGAGTGTGATGAGAGTTTTTACTACGAAAGGACTGTAGTAAGTCTTCAGAGCACCCACACTGTTGAAAAACCCTATAAATGCAGTATGTGTGACAAAAGCTTTGTGCACAGAGAGTCACTGTTAAGTCACCAGAGCATCCACACTGGTCAGAAACCATATCAATGCACCATGTGTGACAAGAGCTTTAGATACAGAAGTAGCATGGCAGCTCATAAGACACTCCATTCTGGACAGAAGCCCTATAAATGCCCAGTGTGTGACAAGAGTTTTAGACAGAAGTATCAGATGACAGCACATATGTATATCCATGGTGGGCAAAAACCCTATAAATGCCCAGTATGTGACAAGGGTTTTACACGAAGGACTCATATGACAGCCCATATGTATGTCCATGGTGGGCAAAAACCCTATAAATGCTCAGTGTGTGACAGGAGTTTTGCACAGAGGAATGCAATAACAAGACATATGTATGCCCATGGTAGACAAAAACCCTATAAATGCGCAATGTGTGACAAGAGGTTTATAGAGAGGTCTCAGATGATATCACATATGTATGTCCATGGTGGTCAAAGACCCTATAAATGTGTACTATGTGAAAAGAGTTTTACACAAAGGTGTCGCATGACAACGCATATGTATATACATGGTGGGCAAAAACCCCATAAATGCCCATTGTGTGATAAGAGTTTTACACAGAAGAGTGATGTGACAAGACATATGTATACCCATGGTGCGCAAAAACCCTATAAATGCACGGTGTGTGACATGAGGTTTACAAGGAGGAGTTATATGACCACACATATGTATATCCATGGTGGGCAAAAACCCTATAAATGCACAATGTGTGGCAAAGGTTTTACACAGAAAAATCGAATGATAAGTCATCAGTATATACATAATGAACAGGCGCCCTATAAATGTGCCACATGTGACAAGAGTTTTACAGATAAGAGAAGCCTGGCAGTGCATCAAAGAGTCCACAGTCAGTAGTGTACATGCACCATGTGTGGCAAAGGTTTTATAAGAAATATGTCTGAATGTGCATCAAAGTGTCTACCGTGGTAGATGTGATATAAAAGAACTTGAACAAAAGGGAGTGTGTAAATATTTGGGAGCTAATGAAGGCTGAATAATAAAATATGAACAAATGTGAATGACACACAGTCTAAGGTATAAACCAGTTTGCTCTTCATGTCTTAGCTTACAATTTTTGGGGAGAATGACTGGTCCCAAAAGTGTTGAATAGTTTGGACAGGAAAACAAGGATTCTTCATGCTCATCTGATGATATCAGTGTATACCAAGACCATATATTTCCCATTCTGAAGGAGGTTTGGGCCTCCTTGAAACTGATTACGTGTATAGATTTGCAATAGTGGGACTGCATACATATCTGCTGACCTTACAAGCCCCAAACATAGTAAAAGTTTTGAAGCATGAGGAGAAAACATCTAAGATGACTTCCCTGCTTAGTATAGCAGAAGCATATCGGCATCAAACAGGAATGGAAATCAAACCAGAAGTAGATAAAAAAACAGGTGACAACTGAATGTGCGAAAAACAAAAGAAAAAATATAAGGTGAAGGATCAAATGAGAAGGCAAGAAATGTGGAAAATGTATAAATAGAGTTGCAATTATAGGAAATTCTTGGAGCAACCGCATGTTGATCAGGATTGGATGCAGGAATGGTTAAGGAGAGGTGAATTTAAACCAAAAAGGAAAGGTAAATATTGGCAGCTCAAGATAGTGGACTGTGTACACATTGGCTTACAAAGTTCACTGAACCTGTTGGAGAAACAGACAAGTATAAGTTTTGTAAAACAGAATACAGTTGCACATCAGGAGGTTTCTGCTCCCTTGACAAATTTTTTAATGGGATATCCTCATGTTTTTAATGTAAACACGTATGTTAATGTGTCCTTTCATGTGCATGCCTTGTAGTGTTCCTGCAGTTAGTAGCTGCCATGTATCACAGGTGAGGGTATATAAGGCTGTTGGTGTTTTGTCATATTATCTGATGAAGTAAGTGACGAAAACGTATTGTGGATGCTGCTATCGCTAATGCACTTTAGAGAGCCTTTATTGCTGCAATAAAACTGTTTCGGGAAGATTTGCCTGCTTGTGCTTACTTGGTGACATTTGTAGTGCTGAAGGATTGGGTTTCTGACACAGGTAATGTTACAGCATGACAGGCCAATGGGTCCCCTTATGGAGGACAATCAGATGGAGCAAGGTGTATCTGAAGAGGCTATGTCACAGGCTGGTGATTCGGAATCTTCTTTGGAAGATTTACAGCAAATAGCAAAGAAGCTGCTTTAAGTCCAGAAGAAAATGTTCTAAGGGAAGACCTGCTTAACTTAATAGGGATGGATGGATATATTATGATATGAGACAGAACTAAATTACAGAAAGTAAATAAAACCCAAAATGTCTGAAAATGAGTAAAACAGATGAACACAGTAAGGGAATGTGCAGATAAACTAATAACGGATAAAGTGTTACTACAAAAATGTAGAGTAACATAGTAAAGGAAAGAAGGAAACAAGCAGAATGTCACCATGGAAACCTGTGGATAGAGCAGACTATTGAGCAACTGAAACAAAGTATCACTATTAGAAGAATGCAGAAAAGGGAAAAGATCAACAAAAACCCGTAGAAAGATAAATGTGGTAAAAGCAATACAAAGTATCAAAACAAACTAGATTTTATTACATATTGTTTCCAATAATAAACAAAATATATGAGCACAAGCAAGAATACTTAAAAGGTATGCAGATAAATATAAGGGCAACGCACAAAATAACAGATTCATTGGTAACCCAAACAAGTTTTATACAAAACTAGGAAACAAAGCAAAAGTAATATAAACACCACCAAAAAGGAAGAAATGGACACCTTTTAGAGAAATCTTTATGAAGATCGTGTTGAATGTAACAAAGATGCTGAATGGATAGGAAAACTAAAAGAAACAGAAAGGTACTCTAATGTAAAACATGTGAAGCAGATTGAATTAATAGCCAGAGAAGTGGTCTAATGTAAAAAATGTAAAGTAGAATTAAGTAATAGGCAGAGACATTGAGTCAAAAATAAAAAAAAAATCCTAACTGTAAAACCCCAGGCCAAGATCTAGCACCAAACTTCTGGCTAAATGTAGTAACATTTTTACACAAATATTTAGCCCTGAGTAAGAATTACTTGTTTGTGCATCACAGGCATTAACTTTGTTAACTACACCCTGAGAACTATAGACCCATAACTTGCCTTGTAACAGTATACATACCAAATACTGGAAATGATGCAGACAGACTTTATAGTCCTTTAGAAAACAAATATCAGAAAAGAAAGCTGTATGGACCAATTGATCATTTGCTGCTACATGAAGCCATAACAAAGAGCTGCAAAAATGGGAAAGTATGGCACGCATATATTACAGAAAATATTGATAGCTTCCCTCATTTATGGTTAAAGGAATGCTTACACATTTATAAAATATACCCTACAGTGATCAGTTGTAGTACAGCAACAAAACACTTTGAACCATGACAAGCATCAAATTATTATCCCAGGGTTAAAAATTGCAAGGAGGATATTCCAAGGTGATTCTTGGCCACCACAACTGTTATGTCTTGTCCTTAACCCATTAAGCTAATAACAGAATAGGTGATGATTACAGTTTGGTTCCCAGAAACCAACCTTGTTTAAAAGACGTCCCATCTACTATTTGTGGATGACTTAAGAATGAATACTTCAACAAATGAGTTGAAGCACGCATACAATTAAGTAAAGCTTTCTCAGATTATATAAGAATGACATTTAGTCTTGATAAATGTGCAAAAGTGACATTCAAAAAAGGAAAGCTGCAGCAGTGAGAACATATTCACCTTGGACAGGAATATGATACAAAGGAACTTGAGCAGCAGGCAGAAAATATTTAGGAACAGATGAAGGGTTGGCAATAAAACATGAACAAATGAGAATAAAGCTTAGTAAGGAATATTTCAGAAGGCTGAAACTAATATTGAAAACTGCCCTGACACTAGGAGTAAAGTCCAAGGTATAAAGCACTTTGTTCTTTCTCTTCTAACTTACAGTTTTGGAGTGATTGATTAGCCCTAAAAAGATTGGAAACTTTTGCATGAAAACAAGAAAATGTTTCATGCTTATCAAATGATATATAAAAATCATTGTATACCAAGACAGAATATTCGTCACTCTGAAGGGGGTGTGGGCCTCCTCAAATTTGATATATATAGTTCTGCAGTTATGGGAATGCATGCTTATCTCCTGACTTCTTCAGATCCAAACATAGTGAAGGCTTTAAAACATGAGAAAAAGAAGTCTAGAATGACATTTATGGTTCGTTTAGCCAAAGTATTTTGGTGTCAAGCCAGAATGGAAATCAAACCAGAAGTAAACAAAAATCAGACAGCAACTGAATGTGCTAATAAACAAAAGAAAAATAAAAGGAAATTAATCCAAAGAGAAGGGAGGAAAAAAAGGAAAATTCACAAATATAGTGGCTATATGGACATCTGGAACAACCTCATGTTGACCAAGATTTGATGCAATAATGATTTAGGAGAAGTGAATTGAAGTCAAAAGATAAAAGGTGAATAACGACTATGTGCTTGTTGTTTTACAAAGTCCATTGAACATGTGGGAGGAACAGAACTGGAATCTCGTATCTTGTTGCTGGTGTGATGCACTCATGGCAGACGGCGTATATAATAAAAGGCGCAATAGTGTGGCAAGACTGTTGCCCTGGAGACTGTGCAAATAGTACAGTATAGAAGTAGCTAAGGAGCATTGGAAACATGAAGCACAAAGCATTGTAGAGATTGTAGTTTACATATCACAAAGGTTCACCATTTATCATCAGATCAAAACATAGATGCAATAAAACCAGATATACTAGTCCAGGAAAAGAAGACAAAAGTAGCACTGATCATTGAAATACCCAGTGATTGATTACAGTGTCTTGCATATAGAGAGCTATACAAATTCATAAAACACTAGGATTTGCAAACTGAAACTAGAGCAGTGTGGAAAAAAGATACCTGGACAATTTCAGTAGTAATAGGAGCTACGAGTTTAATAAAATATAATTTACAGTCATACTTAAATATACTACCAATACATGTAACCCCATATATATTACAGAAGGACTATATTATGAGTGCTGAGAAGAGAACTCTTGGCTAACATAAAAATGTTGAAACAATACTAAGTTTGTGAACTTTTAATCATACCCTGACTTAAGAATGGGGTCTGTTCCTGTCATGATATAAGAAACCCAAAGCACTTGGAGAAATGAATCCATGAGAAGCATTGGAAACATGAACTACAAGGGATTACAGAAAATTAAGTTCTAATCACATGGGTTCATCCAATACCAACAGCTGAAGTAGAGGCAAGAAAAGTGTATATAATAGCACCTTTATATAATAGTTACAAAAACAAGGACAAAGTTAATCAGTGAAACAGCTACACCTAGCAAGTTAATACCTTACTCAGTCCTGGTCATGTTCATCACCAGGTTGAGATGTTTAGTGAAAGCACAAAATTCTTATTACCTGCCCCTGTTTTCCCCTCCTGTACTTCCGTCAATACATCCTAACAACTCTCACTCCTGCACCTGAATCAGTACACCCTTCTTAAAAACTACTACTCATCTTTATGTTTTTCTGACTGCCTCATCCTTCACTCTACCTCAGGCATTCCCTATGTACGTAAGCTATAAATCTTCCAGATACACCAGTTCAGAATAGGCACCCTAGATAGAACTAATCTTATGCCACACTCTCTCACTCAAAGGCTATTTCCACTTTCCTCCTATACTGTGCTAATATCTCCCCTTCTGGAAAGTTTTATAACTTCTGAACTATATTCTTTATTGTATCTGTAACTTACAAATCTTTCTGTATTAAAATGTCAAAACACTAAACAACTTTATTACAGTGTTTTCCCTTCTACAGTATAAATCCACTTCTTA
Source organism: Protopterus annectens (assembly GCF_019279795.1). NCBI lineage: Eukaryota > Metazoa > Chordata > Ceratodontiformes > Protopteridae > Protopterus > Protopterus annectens. Next base: position 1,868,515,977 of record NC_056732.1, read on the forward strand.
CAAGAGTTTAGATAACAGAACTGCACAGACTTACACATTTTGAAGTAAATACAGTATGTGCCTGTCTTGTAATTGTTTGTTTTTTTTCTGAGAAATTTAATAGTTGTTTTTCTAAGAGCTGTCTGAAATTCACTTGTTAATACAACTGTAATGTGATGGAGCTTTTCTCTCCAGTCCTTCACTGAAAATAGCCTTTGCCCAATCAGACTTTCCTAGCCAACAAAGACAAATGTATATTAAGAGCGTGACTAGAGCAGTATGGAATAAAAGCACCCAGATAGACGTAGTAATACAGGGATAAGGAGCAGCTTAGCTTACTAAAACAAAAAATGTAAGTGTACTTTAATATGCTACTGACATATCTCTAACTCCACATGAACTGCAGAAAAAAAGAAGTTATGTTTTACCGTAACGTTCCATCTGAGTTGTTTCATCTTCGTTTATTCATTATTCCTGGGATTCGGTTCTGACCTCAGAACTGAGCCGACCTTTTTTTCACGCTAGCGTCAGTCACAAACCTCTCAAGCTAAGATTTTACCCATCATGCCCTTCTCCGTTACCTCAGATCTAGTTTGCAAATTGGAAAAATGAAGCCGAGGCTACCTCTGGAAAGAAGAACAAATGAGATCCACCAGAAACCTTCGGAGGGGAAGGCGGGTGGGCCATAATGAATAAACGAAGGTGAAACAACTCAGATGGAATGTTATGGTAAGACATAACTACTTTATCTGATGTTTTTAATCTTCATTTATTCTGTACTCTTGGGACAGAGTCCCCAGCTGTCTTGTTCCCTGGGTGACCCTATGGAAGGACATTCCGGAGCACCATAGAACCAAAAGAAGCTCTGCCTCTGGAGGTCAAGTCCAACTTGTAATGAGCAATGAAGGTATGAGACCTAGCCCAGGTTGCGGCTGCACAAATGTCACTCAAAGATGTTCTCACATGAAAGGCTGCAGAAATTGACACTGATCTTGTAGAGTGGGCCTTAACTCTGCCAGGTAAAGTAGAGTTGTAACCTTTTCAAATGCCCAAAGTGGTACATTTTTGGTACAAACGTCAGATTTTGCAGGCCGAAACATACCCACAGCCAGTACAAAGGAGAGAACTTCACTTTTTTTGCCTAAATAAAAGCTTATTCTTGTAGCATTTTATTGCTTATTCTGTTTCTTATAACATTTAGGTGTTTCAGATACAAAATAACTGTTTTATACAACTATTACATAAAATATAGGAAATAATTTTGTCGTAAAATCCCAGGACATTTGCCATTTTTACAAATTTTTTGCAGGACACAACTGCCCAAAGAGGGACTGTCCCAAACAAAGTGGGACAGGTGGTAACCCTAAGGTAAAGGGATACCATTCTTCCCATAAATGAAAGTAATGCAATTTCTCAATCAAGTGGCTAAAGTAACTTTAGAAACTGGACAACCTAATCTGGATTCAGAAAAGGCCAAAAACAGCTGGTCAGATTTTCTATTAAATTTAGTCCTGTCTAGGTAAAAACAAATTTGTCTACATCCAAGGTATGCAGGCACTGTGGTGGTGGTGCTGCGGTAGCGATGTCGCCTCACAGTAAGACGTTGTCCTGTTCGATTCTCAGCTAGAGCGTCTTCTGTGTGGAGACATGCGTGAATGGGCGTACCTTCGTTGAAGGTTGTGCTTCAGAGCTGGTAACTCAGCACGTAAAAGTCTACTGCCAATCATTAGCGGACCGGAGTGCCACTGTGGTGACCCCTAACCGGGAAAAGCCGAAAGACACAACAACATCCAAGGTATGCAGGCAATATTCCCCCTCTGTTAGAATGATTAGGGAAGAACACTAGCAAATCAATAATCTGATTGATAGATAACTCAGAAACGAGCTTGGGCAAGACGGTCGGGTTGGTCCTTAATGAAACTCTGTCCTTGTGAATGATGAGGTAGGGGGATTTGATAGACAAGGCCTGTAATTCAGAAATACATCTGGCAGAAGTAATAGCAACTAAGAACAGTGTTTTCCATGACAGATGCTTTAGATGACAGGTAGATGCAGGCTCAAAGGGAGAAGTTGTCAACCCTTGAAGGACTAAGGCCAGGTCCCAAGGTTGAACAGGTTCTCTGAATAGAGGCTTTAGATGGGTTACGCCCTTCAGAAAGGTTTTACAAAGTCTGTGTGACATTAAGTAAGAGCCCTGAAAGCCATTATGAAAAATAGAAATCGCAGTGAACATGAACTGTGGAGGCTGCTACCCCCGATTTGAAAATGTCTGAAAGATATTCTAGCACAATAGAAACAGGGGCTGTAAAAGGGTCCATTTCTTTATCTTGTAGTCAGAGAGAAAACCTCTTCAACTTGCTGCGGTAGAGTAGTCTGGTGGATGATCTATGAGAGGCAATCAGGATGTCACACACAGGAGAAGATAGATCATGCTGCCTGGCAATCATTGGAAGTGGATAAACTAAGCTGTCAGTTTCAGGCTGGATAGGTTTGGATGAACCAGATTCTGTGGGTGAGAGATCAATTCTGGAGTTGTATTGAGAATCCATGGTCGATCTGTCAGATGAGGCCACAGGAAGGGAAACCAAACTTGTCAAGGCCAATATGGAGGAATGAGGATCACTTTGCTCTTCAATTGACCTACTTCCTTGAGAACAGGGGAACGAGGGGTATCGGAGATAGGCATATAGTGGACCCAAGGGCCAGTCGTGGAATAGTGCATCTCTCGGTGACTGTCCCCGAGGGGGGATCAAGGCAAAGTAGTTGCTGCACTTGTGATTGGACGGGGATGCAAATAGGTCGTAGCATTGCTGGCTCCAGTGGTCAAAAATATTAGCTGCCACTAGAGGATTGAGAGATCATGCTTGAGGCTGTAGAATGCATCTGCTCAACTTGTCCACTATCACATTGGAGCTCCTGGGAATGTGCATTGCAATAAAAAAAAATGGTTGGAGGCTATCGCCCATTGCCATATTCTCATGGCCTCTCGACAGAGTGGGTATGATCTGGTTCCCCTTGTTTGCTGATGTACTAGACTACTGCCATGTTGTCTGACTGAACTGCAATAGTCCCTGATGGAAGGATCGATTGGAATGCTTGCAACGCTAGTAGCACTGCCCTCACTTCTAGGACATTGATATGCAGATGGACCTCTGTCTGTGACCAAGTGCCTTGGACTTTCTCTCGCTGTAACAGCCCCCCCCACCCCATCATGGAGGTGTCCCTGGTCATGGTGGTGTTGGGTTGATGAGGTTTGAAGGGGCGAAACCACTGGTGAGGGTTGTTTGACATACACCAGAGCAAGTCCTGTTTGCAAATCTTGGTTATTCGAATCGGAAAAGATAAGGGGTGCTGGGATGGGTACCACTGAATAAGAAGCAGCCATTGAAGAAGCTTCATGTGTAGCCTTGCTAGAGGGACTATGGTGATGGAGGCTGCCATTGATCCCAGCAGTTGAAGAACGGATCGAGCTGAGGCTAGATTTTATGAAAGTATTGCCTAAACCTGTTCTTTGATCCTCTGAATTCTGTGATCTGGTAGAGAGGCTGTACAAGTCATTGTGTCCAGAATCACTCCAATGTACTCTGAGTGACTCGGAGTAAAGTTTGACTTATTCAAGTTTATCGATATTCTGAGCTGCTGTGCAGTGTTTAGGATGTAAGTCAAGGCCTGATCCAGTAGACGTCTTGTTGGGGCAGTAATGAGCCAGTCGTCTAGGTAGGGAAACACCTGGAATCCTAGAAGCCGCAGGTGAGCTGTGACTACTGCCATGCACTTTGTGAACACCCTGGGGGTTGTACAGAGTCTGAAGGGCAGTACGTGAAACTGGTAATGACTGGTTCCCACCTGGAAGTAGATATCTTCTTGAGTACCTTTCCACCTTTATGTGGTAGTATGCATCTTGAAGATCTGTGGAGCACATCCAATCGTCTTTTTCCAAAAGTGGAAGTACAGACTGAACTGTGACCATCCGGAATTGTTCTGTCTTTACGAATTTGTTTAGGGCACTGAGATCTGGTCTGGGGGGCTGTTTGGATGACTCTTTTTCGAAGTAACTCTGATATCTCTATAGCTGCGGCTTTCCTTTGACTAGGAGGTATGTCGGGTAAGCTTCTGGGTAAGGGTGAATAAGAAAGGAATATGGTATCCTCTGGTGATGAGCCTTTGTACCCAAGAATCTGTGATTATAGTTTGCCAGGCAGAAGGTTACAAAGAAAAATGACCCCCAACTGCTTCCAGAGGAAAGCAATCAGGCTGCTCCTCAGGAGCGCTGTTAGGGCTGTCCAGAGAAAGATTTCCTGGAACCCTGGTTTCGCAGACCTCCCCTGCCCCAAAATGGGCGTCTTCCATTAGAACCCCCCCCCCCCACCTCTAGGGGAAATCTCGGCCTGAGAGTCATGGAAAGAACCCTGAGACTTTTTGTGCTGCATTTTCCCACTCTTCTGATTCCTAGAATAGAACCGTTGAGGAGAAGATAAATGGACACCCACGGCAGATATGGTCTTACTGTCTTGTTCACATCTGGCCAATGTATCTTTTACCTTGGAGCCAAAGTAGTGGTATCAATAGGAGCGTTAAGGAAGGAAGCCTTGAAGTGATCTGCAAAGTCACAAAGGTGCATCCAGGCATGGTGTCTCATGACTATGCCTGCAGCATATGACATCAAACACACTGAGGAATTGGAAACCAATTCTAGGGTCACTAACTGAGAGGTCACCTTGTCTCAGACCTCATCAGAAACTGCTCCTGCCAAGGTCTCAGAGAGTTTGGACACCAGGTCTCCCTGTAGATTTGTGAAATGTGCAAGGTAGTTCAAGGATCTAACAGCAAAGGTCGATGACGTGAAGACTTGCTTCCCTAATTTGTCCACTGCCCAGGAATCCTTATTGGGCGGGTGAACAGTCTGGCTCTCCTCTGCCAGTTCCTTCTTAGTAGTGGCAGCCACCACCATGGCGTCTACTGGGAGACCTTTCAACCAATGGGGCCACTCTTCTGGGGGAGAAAGGATTTTGTCCGGCCTAAGAGGTATGGCCTCCACAGAGTCCGGTGTCTTCCACGAATGCTGCAGGATGAGCTTGACGAGCTCATCGGCAGGTGGGGTAACCCAGGAGGTCGGGGGTCAGGCGTGAAACGCCTGCAGAAACACAGACTCCTCTGAGGAAGGGTTAGAGGACTTCCATTCACCTCCTTGCTTTAAAAGTTCGAGGATGTCACCAAAGGAAACCTCATAAAAAACAACACCAACTGGACAACCACGGTAGTATCTTCACTTATGTAAAATATTTAATAAATAAATAAGGACAAGTGCTTTCGCAAAATGCTTCTTCAGATCCTATATACAATTTCATAAAATAATGACATATTTATAATACATTATAACCAATCAAAAACACAGAAAATTGGCACCAAAATGACATCATATTCAACAACAAAACCAAGATCTACTGCTTGTGACTGTATACCTTCAGTTTCCGCCCATTTAAAATGGGCTTGATATTTACTTGAATATTCAACCCTGGATGTCTGTGCTTGCATCCTGAGGATCCATTTAAGTTCCACCTGTTCCAGATGATTGTTACAGTCACCACCCCTCACATTTTGATGTAACTGTTGTAAAACCCTAAAAGAAATATGATGGTTAGAAAACTCTAACTGATGCTTTGCCAGGGCATTTTTAATATCACCCTTCCTCATATCTGACAAATGTTTGTATACCCTATCCGTAAGCCACTGTGTGGTTTTCCCCACATAAAAACATGGACATAAATCACATGTGGCTAGGTATACTAGCTGTGTAGTAGTACAGTCAGCGTAAAATCTGGGTATAAATTCAAATACTAAGGTAGGATGTGTATATATTTGTTCTTTAGTTATAACCTTGCATACACTACAGTGTCCACATGGATAGGTCCCTGTTTGTTGCCCATGTTGTCCCATTTGCCTTCTTTCATTACACATTTGTTTAAGATTGCTGTTGTTCAAATATGTAAAGTTCAGTGTGTCCCCAGCTAGACTATTAGTCTTACTATCCAAGGTCAATATAGACCAATGTTTCTGAATAATGTTTTTTATTATCTTATTGTTGCTAGTAAAATTAGTCACGAAGGAGGCCTGTTGTTTTCTCTCATTAATTCTAGTGGTACCAACACCCTTATCACTCTCCCTCCTTAATGTGTCTACAGTCACCAGATGACTGCATCCAGAGCTCGACAACATGACATTCGACACATCTATATCCTGTCTGTAGTTAATTATTGAGCTAGCATTAATCCTGTCTCTAATCTTCCTAACATTATTACTATTATACCCTCTGTCTATAAAATTTTTTTCTAGTGTATCAAATTCATTTTGGGCAACTGTTACACTATTACAAATCCTAGACACCCCTGTGAATTGACGTTTGACTATACTAGAAAATACATGTCCAGGGTGCATACTGTCTCTACTTAAAAGGCTATTGTGCCAACAAGGCTTCCTGTACAAAGTGGTAGTTATCCCACCTGAAGGGTCCCTAGTCAAGGACACACCTAAAAAAATCTATGTGTATATGTGAGTAAGTGCCGTGGACTGGAGGAAATCAGTATTTGATTCTAGATACTCAATGTATGTAAAATGTAACATTTTAAAATTGAAAAGTTTGTTAAGATGAATGAGAAGGGACATACTGATTTACAATGTTTTATTCACGCTCATTTCCATCCATATTTATGTTTATTTGCAATGATTTAAACATAGCATAAAAACAATAGTAAATATAAGTTGGAGGTGGGGTTTATATAGAGGACTAACGATTTAACCAATAGGGTGTTCTACATTATTCACATGTTTAGAAGTAAATGTGGTTTTTATGTTACTATTTTATCCTAGCATTTGAAGGGCCGAAAAGTGTTTTTATTGTATTTTTATTTGCTTAATTAAACAATATTTCACTACCTCAAGATGTGATTCGAGTTGTATTTAGTGGCTTCCAAGTTTCCAAGGTTGGTCGTTCATTTTATCAGTCAAGTTGTTTGTTTCATGGCCACTGAAACATTCTCGAGCACAACTTTGCTAATAAGTCAAACGGAAGGCATTGGCAACCTTACAGCACTCATAGAATGTCTGTCGCAAAAAGTGGGCAATTTATCTAAGAGACTAGATGCAGTGTCAAATACTGATATAAATACGGAATAACTAAGACCTCCTAGTGCTTCATGGGGGTCTGTTTTTCCACTGTCAGGTAACCCTATAACCAATACAAGTACCTCCAGCTTAGAAATGTCAGAATCTGGTGATATAGAACAAATAAGACGCGCTGGTGAGAGAATATCAAATGACTCTGGTCCTAGTGTACTTGTAATTGGTGAAACAGCTGGCCAACAGGGAAGGAGCACCTCATCTGGGCTTATTGGGACTCCAGAGTTTAATAATTGGTAGTAAGACCATTTTCCTTTGAGAATACAAACTCAGAAAATACTCCGGAGCACTCGACTGTTGAGAGTGTGAACTTGTCGACGAGATTACACCAATTTGATCAGAAATTGGTGAAGTTGAGAAAGTTACAACTTGAGATAGCCTATTTTCAGGATTGTATTCATATGAGAATCATCCTGAAGGGCTTAAGATCTTGGCAATATCCCACAGGGCTCATTGAGGGCTCTTCTTTTCATACAGACCTACTAAAATTATTTGACCAGCATGGCTTTGAGCTACTCGAGCTCATATGTAAACATTACCAGGAAGCTGTGAATGTTCTCACTGAGGAAACCAGTATACTGGACAAACAAATCAAAACAGATTTACAGCGGTATTGTTTTGAGTATGAATGAGTCTACAATAGTATAGACCAATATTTGGCAAAACTAAAAACAACTAAGATGAAAAAATTAAATTGTGATAACAAAGAATACAGCCAAGGAACGACCTACCCCAGACCACCATCCTCACTAGGAAACTACCTGATTGGATCAGAGAGGAGAATGGATAAGACAATGAACAATGGGATAGGAGTGGAACCACCCACTATTAATAACAGCAACGGGGAAACAATGGCGGATGTGGTCCGAAGAAGTGAGTGCATTGTTACTAACAATGCAAATTCAACTGAGGGGGGTATGACCATCTATGAATAACACAAAGTTTCAGAACAGGGCACTGAATCATACCCCTCGACAGGGACGGAAAGTACAGAACAAGAACAGGAGGAAGTAATGGATTTAATAAGTGATGCAGGACTAGCTTCGGCTCTGAACTGTAAGTTAATTTCAAATTCCACTTTGGACTTTAAAATTTTCAGTTACTCAGAGATTAACATTGCTCCTGAGTTAGTGGAATTAATGTCAAGGGGTTAGGAGGGTGGCTTAATGGTTAAGGTGTTTGCCTAACAAACACAATGTGCAGAGTTTGAGTCTCACAAGGGATAATTGGCTAAGCTTAAAATGGCTCACAAGGGCAGTTAGCTTAGTACTAAACTATGATACTATGAACTTATACTTTTGTACCTACATTCCGAGCGGATATTGCAAAGACCCTGATTGATCTGAAACTGTTTATGAGAAAATTAAACCTTACAGTATTATTAGGTCAGCAAAGTAATGTGAGAAGTGAATATCATATTCCAAGTGTGTATTATCCACCATTACCCCCTATGATTGCATTATATGAACAAATCTGTGAGTTAGATATATGTAACAGCTTTCAGCAGAAAAAAGAGATTAGGAGAGACACTTTTAACATTAGTAAGGAAGATAAAAACATGTTAGATCTTTTGAAAGAAGCCCCAGTTAGAACTATGCAGTCAGATAAAGGGAGTGGGTTGGCAATTATGAACATGGAAGATTATATAGACAGGATGATGAAGATTATTACCAGTGATACCTATATGGAAGTAACCAGGAATTAAATGAATATCGCTCATTCTAGAATAAAGTCCTTTATCAATGACACGTTTATAGAATCTAGGATTGGTCTAGAACTTTATGATTATCTAATCTTGCCAGCCCCAAGGATACAGACTTTATTCGGAATCCCGAAGATTCATAAAAGCCTCTAAGATCTCCCGATGCGCCCTTTAGTGGATGCTAGAAATAGTATCACATATGCATGTGCGAAGGTTGCTGATAATATTATGAAAAAATATGTATTATATGAAAAACAAATATTTAAGGACTCTTGGTCCTTTTTAGATAGTTTAAACAAAATTACATTTAGTGAAGATAGTAATTTTTTTTACAGTGGATGTAAAGGACCTGTACTCCTCTATACCCCATGTAGAAGGTATAGAGTGGGTGGTAGCGACAATGCGAGACAATGGAGCATCCCAGGAGGAAATGAATATAATAGAAGAATTATTAGATATCATCCTATCATATAATTTTATTACATTTAATAACAAATTCTATCTCCAAAAGGTTGGCGTAGCTATGGGCTCCCCTTGTGGGGCCAGTTTCGCCAACCTTGTTATGGCACACTGGGAGAAGGAATTTGTTTTGAATAACACCTTAACGTCTGGGAAGATACGATATTACACACGATTTTTGGATGATATTTTTATTCTAATAGAAGGAGATTTAACAATAGCACAAGAAATGCTTACATATTTCAGCACCACCACTCAATTTCTCAAGTTTACATCAACTTTCTCGAGAGAGAGAGAATAGCATATTTAGATGTAGATCTTTCAAAAGATGCACTGAATAGATGTTATGTAGCTAAAATATTCAGGAAGGAGACTTATTCGAACTCCTTCCTGCATTACTCCAGCTGCCACCCCTTTTCACAGAAAAGATCTGTTATCAAGGGACAATTGGTCAGAGCAGCCCATATGATCACGAGAGAGGAAGATTTTTTAAGTGAGTGTGCTCATTTAAAACATATGTTCTTAAAGAGGGGTTACCCCCATAGTTTACACTGAGTTGATTAATGAAGTTCAGCTCAAAAGAAGTACAGGCATATATAAACCAATTTTGAAAGTTCAGGATATTACTAACATTAATATACCTGGACGGAGAGAAGTACCTAGTCATTATAACTTCATTTTAACGTTTAGTATAGATGCTTCAAGTATAATATCTATCATACGTAAGAATTAGAGTTTAATAACAAGTGATACATTGTTATGAGAGAAATTTAATGAAGCCCCCAGGCTAACCTAAAACAAATCCTGGAAGGGAACAAGAACCCACTGGTCACTAGGAGGGGCATGTTTAAGTGTAACATGTGTCATTTTTGTAGATATATGGACATTGGTTCAACTTTTGAAGTGAGGAGGAGAAAATATAGTACTACATATAAGATTGATAGCTAAATAAACCACTTGCTTAGTTTGGCAAAGTGCCTTCATTCTCCCACATTTTATATCTGTAAGACCGATAGGAGGTTGCGGGAATGTGTGTACGAGCACTTGTATTTTATAAGTAGAAATAAATATAAAAATGCCCTGGCAAGGCATATCAGAGATTTTCCCCACCATGAGTTTAAATTCAGAGGGATAGACCAAGTCTATCCAGATGGGAAGGGAGGTCCATCTTCACTACTTCTAGAAAGGATAGAATTGTTATGGCAATTACATATTGATGCTTGCCATAATCCTGGATTGAATGATTTAATATCCATTTTTTTGTATTTTAAAATTGAGAAGTTTGTTAAGATGAATGAGAAGGGACATATTTACAATGTTTTATTCACGCTCATTTACATCCATATTTATGTTTATTTGCAATGATTTAAACCTAGCATAAAAACAATAGTAAATATAAGTTGGAGGTGGGGCTTATATAAGGGACTAACAATTTAACCAATAGGATGTTTCACATTATTCACATGTTTAGAAGTAAATATTGTGTAAATGTGGTTTTATGTTACTATTTTATCTGATGAAGTCCTAGCATTTGAAGGGATGAAAAGCGTTTTTATTGTATTTTTATTTGCTTAATTAAACAATCTTTCACTACCTCAGGACGTGATTTAAGTTGTTTTTAGTCGCTTCCAAGTTTCTGAGGTTGGTCGTTCATTTTATCAGTCAGTCAGGAAAGGCTTCTGGTAGACCTCATTGAAAGCCCTGAAGGCGATTTGGGCCTGTCCACAAAAGGGCTAGCATGACCACTGAAAGAAGGTGTCTGAATAGGTAATGTCTGCACCGAAAATGGCAGTGTTTGTATAGTCTGCACAACTAAAGCTGGCGCAGAAGTGGTATGCACCAAAATCAGTGGTGTGGAAGATTCCTGCACCGAGAACGGTGTTGTCAAAATTGGAGTTGTCTGCACCGAAACCATCAGTGCCAAAAAAGCCTGCACCAAAGAAATTGTCAGTGCTGAGAGGGGGTCTGCACCGAGAAAACTGTCGGTGCCGAAGATGTCTGCACCGATAAACTGGACGGTGCCAAAGAAGTCTGCACCGAGACTTCAGTCGGTGCCAAAGATGACTGCGCCAATAAAGCAATCGGTGCCGAGAAAGTCTGCACTGAACTAGTTGGTGCTGTAGTAGTCTGCACCATGAAGGCTGAAGTCTGCATTGAAAGCAATGGTGTAGAGGGACCAGCAGACATAATCAGAGTCAGAGTCAAGTGAGTCGGTGCCGAAGCAGCCGCTGGCACCGACGACTCTGACAATTTAGCCTTTTTATGTTTCAATTCCTTAGGGTCTCCAGAGGGAGATGATGGAAGAGACTTAGACCTTTTATGTTGTTTGAAAGGAGGTGAAGAATCCTGTGACCCAGAAATAGCCTTGCAGAAAGAGGTCTTAAGGATACCCTTTAGTACTAGTTTATTTTTACATTTGTTCAAAGTCCTGACAGAAAACCCTTTACAAATCTGAGTGGGTGGCTTCACTGTGAGATGAGGCTTGCCCAAATAGTAGACACACAAGTCATGTGTGGCAGAATGAGGCAGTTTGTGTCGGCATTCCAAACACCTCTTAAAGCCTGGACTCCCTTTCTTCACAGACATTATATCCACAAAATATTCAAAAACTAGGCGCACACACACACACACACACACACACACACACACACACTGTAGCAAGGCCCAAGTGAGGGTGAGGAAAGACTACCAACAAAGGTAGTAGAAGATGCCAAAAAGGGACAGGTAATAAAGAAAAAGAAGATATGACTTAATAAAGTCGAAGAACTAAGAATTCTGTAAAAATAACTCAAAAAAATTATCAAAATACACACTTAGCTGGAGAGGAACGGCTTGACACCGCTGAACAGCAATGCGGCAAACTTGATCTGAGGTAACAGGGAGAAGGGCATGATGGATAAAACCTTAGCTCGAGAGATTTGTGGCTGACACGAGCTTGAAAAAAAGGCTGGCTCGGTTCCGAGGTCAGAACTAAATCCCAAGAGTAAGGAATAAACGAAGATTAACAACATCAGAAGGAACAATTCTGGGAGGATTTTTGCTGCTAAGAAGAGCACTATTGACATATACATAAAAGAATGAAGCAGTACTTATTTCCTGAAGTTTAGTCTTACTCTTATTTAGGAATGGGGTCCATTCTTGTCATACTGTTAGAAATCATAAACATTTAAAAAAAGGTAAACGCCCTATATATTTGCCGTATGTGACAAGGATTTCACGCACAAGAGAAATTTAACTACACAGCAGAGTCTGTATACTTGCCAAAGTTCGCAGTATCCCAGATGTTAGCGTTGTTAGTATGCTGAGTTACAAGAGGGTTAACTTCATGCCATGGTATTAGAAATCCTAAACATTTGGAGAAATTAAAACTAAATGGAGAATTCATAGTCTCCAGTCATTTAGGTACAAATGAAATAATGGCAATAGAACAGAAGGAAAATGAGAGAATCATACAGAACTAAGGTCCAGTTTTACCACTAATATATTTCCATTTGTCAAGCAGGGTGGCATAGTGGTCACAGAGGACCATTTTTAGGTTCTGGTAATACTAAAGGAAGCTCCAGCTGAGACCTGTAAAAATGTCAGGAATATTAGTATGGCAATAAGGTATTTTATAAAAAATAACAGCATTCCACTCTCCTGGATTACAGAATGTTTACAAGTGTAAAAGATCCATTATACTTTGATAAATTGTTTTCCAATCTCTATGAAAAAGGTGGCAGGTGACTTTACAATTGAACCATGCAGAAGGACAATTTACTGTCTGGGATGTAAGAATCCAAAGAAGAATATTCCGAGGTATTTATTTGTCATTATTACAGGTTTACTTTGCCTGCAATCCTTTAAGTTGTTTATTTAACAGACCAGACTAGGCTATGGGTACTATCTGACTTCAAGAATGCACTCCTGTCAAATGATACCTTATCGGCTTTTTGTGAAGGATTTAAAAGAAGCAACTAGAAATATAGCAAGAAGAACATTTTCAAATGACAGTATCACATTTAATTTTGATGGATATGCAAAATCAGCATTGAAACAGCATGAAACACAAAAGTTAAAACATTAAAAGATATTAATCTTAGAGAGAATTGTGACATAAAAGAATTGGGACAAGAAGAAATATGTATAAATACTTGGGAATAGTTGAAGAGGTGGTAATACAATGTAAACAAATGAGAAAAAAAGCTAAGTAATGGATATAAGGCTGAAACTAGCAATGAAAAATGCTTTGACCTATAAAAATGCTAAAACTATAAATCCATTCTCCCTCTCTGTTCTAAATTACACCTTTGGTGTGATCATCCCTCCCTAAAAAGTGTAGGATCAGTTGGATAAGAAAACTGTTTCATGCGTATCAAATGGTATACAAAAACTGTGTTTGCCAAGATTATATATTTCTTGCTCTAAAGTATAAGTTCATCATCAACAGAATGCACACTATGACTTGCACAGGTTTGTTGACATCTTTAGGTCTAACCCATTAAAAAAATCAAGTCTAAGATGACATCTTTGCTCAGGTTAGCAGAAGTCTTAAAGAAAGGAGCAGGTATGGAACTCAAACCAATAAACTAAAACAGGCAGCAACAAAGTTCATAGGTTCATAGGCTGTTACTAGGCTAATGATCCTATGGCCTTTACAAGCTTAGCCATGTATAAACCTGTGTAACTAATTGACCATTGTTAGATGGTCATTGTTTGCAAAGTGATTCTATGATCAGCACCAACTACCCCTGTCCACGAGGAACATAGGTGCCACCCTTGCTGTGAATTTAAGGTCAACCATCCAGTTGTCAAGGTTGCACTTAAATAGGGTTATTGAGGAGGTCTGCTTCATGTGAAGTGGGAGCTTATTTCAGAAGCTCGGCAGTGTCTGGGAGATATATCTGTCTCCAACATGTTTTGTTAATGTCACAGGCTAGGTTGAGATCCCTGGAACAGGTGGCTTTTGTCCAATTTGGTTTGCAGATTTGCAGCATTTCCTTTAGGGCAGAGTCAGAAACTGTTCTGTAGGACAGGCACAGGTCGCCTCTCAGCAGCCTGTATGGTACAGAGTACAGTGACAAGGCTTTCAGTCTTTTCATGTAAGTCACATTTTGGAGGCCCTGGATTCTGTTTTGTTAGAAACATCTGTGGTCTTTAGTTGCTGCAAGTGTCTGGTGAGATACATACATTGTCCTCAGTTAATGGTCTGATTAGGGTCAAGTACAGTGGAGTTATAACATCCTTAGTTTTGGATGCATTCTGTTGGTGAGCCAGGTGGCTCCCCATCTAGTGACTTGTAGGATAATTCCAGCTAGGAGAGTTTCTCAATGATCCCTGAGTGGAGGATTGTGTCAAAAACCTTAACTAAATCAAGATAGGGGGAATGCACTGCTTTGCCCTTATCTAGGGCTTTGGTGACATTCCTATCCACCAGGTTTAATAAGCAACATCTACCCTTGACAAAACCAAATTTGGTCAGGTCAGGAGTTTGAATGTTGCCTGTGTCCATGTTGATAAGGTCCATAATGATTCCTTCCATGGCCTTACAGATAAGGCTAGTTAGACTTATGGGTCAATAGTTTTGTGGGTCTGTTGATGTACACTGTGCAAGAGGATTACTGTTCCTGTTCTCCACTCTGCTGGAACAATGCCAGTGTTCGGGATATGGTTAAAGACAATGCCAAGTAGTTCCACTAGGTCTTGTTTTAGATTGTTTAGTAAGCAACATGGAATGTTATCTGGTCCCATAGAGGCCATGTTTTTGGCCTTGGAGAGCACTTGTATGACCTGTTCTTTGGAGATTACTCAGTGGAAGACTGGTGTCAGGAATGCTTTTGGGTGTGGCTGATGAGGACAGGGGGTGAAGTTATTGCTAAATCTGTCAGCTAGCAGGTTGGCAATTTCCACAGGTTCCATGTGAATGGTACCATGTACTGTACGTTCAGCCCACAGCTGGGTATTCCCTCTTAGGTTTTGGATGCAGCTAAATAATGTCTTATGGTTGTCTTTAGCTAGGGATGCTAATTTTGTCTTATAACAAGCACTAGAGGACTTTACAAGATATCTGATTTGTTTGTTCAGGCTGTGGAGGGCCTATACAAGCCTAAACAATTCCCTGGCTATTTCTTCCCACAGTATTTATTTCCCTTTATTTTATCGTCCTTAATTTTATATCCTGAAATGTTTATGTTGAAATGTTACACAACACAGAGATGTCCTTTTCTGGATTTATGAAGTACAAAATAATATCATCGGCAAATAAAGCCAACTTCTCTTGATTACCAACCAATAATATCCTTGAATGTCTGAGTCCCTTATGTTATTTGCCAGTACATTACTTTCTCTGCCTTGTTCCTCTGTTCAAATACAGTTTACCAGAGAAAAATCCTCCCACTTTAATTATTGCCTCTGATCCCTCATATATGTACCTAATTAACTTAATTATTATATCAGGGAATGCAGATGCTTCTTTGTTGTACTCATAAAATTCCACCGTAGTCTGTCGAATGCTTTCTCTGCAATAAGGCTCACCACCACCACCACCATCATCATCATCATCAATACCGCTTTTCCCCATTTTTTACATGGGGTCAGAGTGTTGTGTCAACTGTTGTCACCTCTCTCTATTCAGTGTCAATCTCCTGCCTTCTTTGACACTCATGCCTAACTGCTGGGTCTATATTATATCTCTTTGCTGGACCCCTTGTTTCCTCTTGCCTTCTTCCTGTCTGTCCTAAATCTTCTTCACCAAGTTGTCTTTTGCTTTTCTGCACATGAGTCCGAGCCATTGTGATCTGTTCTATTTGATCTTTTCTGCCTCTGTTGAGTAAGTTCACTCTTGTTCTTTTGTTATATAATTTATTTACACTTTACGATCCACCAGGGTGGCTTGTTTTTTGTAGAACCTGGTTTTAGTCCTGTCGGGTACAGCTTAGTCAATACAGTTCTTTGGCTATATAGGGCATTTGTGTGCTCCTCTGCATAAGAGTCATTGTTGGCTGTCTTTGCACAGGCTTTGAAACTTTCTATACAATCTCTTAGTAAGCTATAGTTTGCTTTGGAGAAATCTTTTTTTTTTTTTTTTGCTCCTGTGGTGGTGGCAGGTCAGGTCTTTACTTCAAACACGTACTACAAAACATAAGAAAAAATGTAAAAAAAAAAATATGAGCAGAAGAAAAAAAGCATGGAAAGCCCATAATTAAAGAGAAATACATGGAGAAATTCTAAAGCCATCCGCATGTTCAAGAGCTTATATACAAAAAATGAATGCAGATCTTGCGTACAAAGAGACACAAAGTCATCAAACAGCAGGATTTGCAGACAGAAACAAGGTCAATGTGTAAGATGGATTCCCAAACAGTTTCAGTAGTAATAGGAGCAGAGAGTTTCATAAAAAAGCTACTGATAGATGTAACTCCATATGAATTACAGAAGGAGTCAGTTTTGGGCTCATTGAGGGGGCTAAGAAGAGTACTTTTGGCTAGCATAAAATATTGAAAGAATAGTGGTTTCATGAACTTATTTTGACTAATTTGTTAGTATCACTGTCAGGAATATCAGTAAAATGTGCTTAAAAGTATAGCATGGTATAATCTCTGCAATGACTAAAAAACTTAAGACATACACAAAGAAAAGATACAAAACCAGCAAATAATTATTCCTCATATTTAAATATCTAAAGAACTGCAAAAGAATACAGCACCAGCTCTGACTCCACAAAATAAAAAATACAATTCTGAAGGAATACACATGAAGACCAAAACACAACAAGGATGTTAAATGGATAAAAGACACAAAAGAAAACAAACACATTATATATATATATATATATATATATATATATATATATATATATATATATATATAGCCTTGTCGCTGCTGGTATTAGTAGAGGGGGGACATAAAAATAAATTGTATTAGAAAATTTTTAAATGCCAATCAAGCAGTCTTTGATGAAGGTAAACTCTCCCACACTTTTATAAACAAAGTTTTAGTTTAAAACACCATATTGAAACTAAAATATTAAAAAGAGAGTGCAATTATACCATAAGTATATCATCTATGTAGTTAACAAGAGGTGGAACTTAAAAATGTAATTCCTGCAACATGAGCAGATTTTTTAAATGAAGGTCCCAGTTGTTACTGCGTGAACTGCATGGGCTTTGTTTAATTGAGAGAGAGAGCTTAAACATAGACTCTGTGAACATATTTATGTTAGTAAAAACAATAATTCTCAGAATACATTATTGAGACATTGAGAAGTGTAAGCATTTCAATAAAACTGTTTTCAGTGGTTAATTTTGTGTCTGACAACTGTGGGGGATGACCATGGTGATAAATTGGATTATGGCAAGAGAGCCAAGAGATTGTGAATTTTGGTATATTTTTCATATTAAACATCTCTTCCTGTTAACAATACAGAGGAAGCATTTTGTTTTGTTTTGTTTTTTTTTTTTTGTTTTTTTTTTTGTTTTAAATAACTTTGAGTATACTCCCCTGTCTTTTTAAAGACACATGGAACACCTGTTTTAGGTTTACTTTATTTGCTGGTGATTCAGTGGCAACTTAAAGATATCAACTGATTTAGTAACCAATAAGCAGCTGCATTTGTGTATTATAATATGCTCATCTTGAGTGAGCTTTTAAAACTTTGCAAGCGAACCAGGAGATTGTGAAGCATGTTACATTTTTATTCTAAACCTTCCTTCCTTTTAAAGCTGTGGAGGAAGCATTTTGTTTTGTTTTAAATTAATTTTGGGCTGTCTCTCTCTCCCATTTTTTTAAAGACATGGTGAGCACCTGTTTTACTTTTTTTTTGTTTGTTTGTTTTCTGGTGGTTCAGTGGTGACATAAGGAGAGTCTCTGCTTTACCAGACAGCAGTAATGGGGTTTGTAACACACTCATCTTCAGCAGAGGTTTCTTGTTTTCCATCAATGTGAAGACACAAAGACTTTCTTAGCATGATTACAAGATTATGAGAGAATGGCAGAAGAGCAAAAACAACAACTTTTAGCATGACTGGGTAAAACTAAATACTCAGAGTATAAAAAGGAACTGCTGAAAGTTGATATATTAATACTTAAAACATTATTGATTAAATTAATAGTGAGTTGGGAAGTGTTTTTGTAAACATTCTGAACTATTATTTAATTGAATAGCCTGCTTTATAAGTTTGTGTAATACATTAACCATTTCTTATTTAAGATCACGGTATCGAAGTGATATTAAGAGTTTTGTCACTGTTGCATTTCATTTTTCAATAGAATAGTTTGGATTTCAAGCTTTGACTGTCAGTACATTTTGAGCTGTTTATTGGTTTATTTACAATAGAAAGTGAATTGTGTGAAAGTTAAAGACATGCAAATTGTTCTAAAAGAAGTTATTTCTTTAAACTGTAACTTCTATGCAAAAATAGGGCTAAATTATAATTGGCCTAATCTGCCTCAAATTATGACTGTATAATTTAATCTATTCTGCTCAAGTCATACTTTTATTTATATTCTGTAAAGTTTAGGTCTTTGTAATGGGCCGACATTAAGTTAAGCCAAATTTTTGAATCTTACTCAACATATTGGGGTTCTCTTCAAAAGTGTAGTTAAAATGGACACTTTATAATAGTTATGCATTGGATGAAATGTTGAAATATGACTTTTTAAAGAAATGTGAGGATTGTAAAGTTTATATAAAAATAGTGCAGGGGTTAACAAATGTAATTGCTCAGAGTTAGAATTACATATTATAGCATAAGCGAAATTATGGGATACTTCCATAGATTTTGGATGTAGTAATGGAAGGGCACTACAATAAGTAACAAGCTTTGTTAGAAGATACACAAATGATAAAAGAATGATTGTAATGATGTAGTTTCAATTGATAAAGTTGATAATAAGGATCAGCTGTACATCCCCTGCCTCTGAGCTTGCTTTCAGCTCTTCATTGTTAGCGATCAACTCCTAGATTACTGAACAGTGTTCATTTGGCTCATCGACCACATTTTCAAGTTTTTGTTTTTCATATGTTGTAAGTTTATCTATGAGGGAATTCACCGATAAACATCTTGCCATATTGTATGTAATGTAACAGTCTAAATGACAGTTTTCGTGGCACTTTCCATCGTGCTGTTAACTTTATCCTTTCTTGATTTTTTTTTTTTTTTTCCAGTCATTCAGTCTCTGTTTAGCAACTTCTTACTACATCTCGGATCCGTCCTGGGATGTCTTTTCACTTTTCTTTGTCCTTTAACATTTACTTTAGATTCCACTATTCGTGGCACTACACTGTTGTCTGTACTATTTCCTGTCAGTGTACTTCCTGTGTATCCACTACAGCATCTCGTGTAACAACTCCTACCAGTGTGGTTACTGTGCATCCTTTGTGGCATTCTCGGATCTATATTATATGTTCAAAGAATCTTTTCTTTGAACACATAATAATCAACACCTACACAGTAAATACTGTAAATCGTGAGCGTCCACGTCCATGAATTTTTTCCTAGGTAATTGCCCTTTTCTCCAATGTAGAGTGACCTCTGAGTTGGTATAGTTAGTTGGGGGTTTGGGGGCACAGCCTCTCCACTTGATCAGGGTTTTAAAGTATGTTTTTTTGTTTACGGCCACATGATTTTTTTCCGTAGGAAAAATTTGCGGATGTGGCCATTCACAGTTTACAGTATTCGCTGTGTAGGTGTCGATTATTATGTGATTATGTGTTCAAAGAAAAGACTCTTCGAGCATATAATATAGACCCACATTCTCTGTATCATCTCTTTGCATGTCGTCCCTGTGGTCTTGTGAGTTTCCTCTGAGTGCTCCGGTTTCCTCCCATATCCC
Organism: Protopterus annectens; assembly: GCF_019279795.1. Taxonomy (NCBI): domain Eukaryota; kingdom Metazoa; phylum Chordata; order Ceratodontiformes; family Protopteridae; genus Protopterus; species Protopterus annectens. Next base: position 1,868,536,105 of record NC_056732.1, read on the forward strand.
AAAGATATGCTGTAGGTGAATTGGACACTATAAATTGGCCCTAGGTGTGAGTGTGTGTGCGTGTGTGCCTTCTGTAGAAGGTTGGGCACCGGGCTGGCAGCTCGACACCGTAAAACTCCACTGCCAATCATGAGCAGACAGGTGATCTGCTGTGGTGACCCCTAGCCGGGAAAAAGCGGAAAGAAGAAGAAGATTCTCAGTATCATCTCCCTTCAGTGCAGTAACTGTGCATCCACTGCAAAATTCTCTGTATACCATTTCCTTTCAGTGTACTTTATTGTATTTACATTTTGGTTACCAGGATAGAGAACTTTCCCAGCCTATCACTGTGTGTCCATTGCATTTATTTTCTGTAATCAGTCCTTCAGTAGAGTAGTGGGTCACTCAGTAACACAGTTACGGTGCAGATTTTCCACACACTCTGAACACTTTGAAGTTTGGAATGAAAAATTGGTCAGCATGACACTCTACACTACTTGAGTAGAAGTTTAAAGTGACAATAACCACTTTCTCTGCTATGGACACTAGAATTATGTTAAACATTAGCTGAGCACTTTTGTAGTTCATAATAACAAACAAGCGTTTGGTCATGTTCTTTTAATCTGTTCATTGTCTTAAAAATGTGCAGCTTTGTTAGCAGTATGTCTCTTCTGTCTTGTGTTTTAGTCTTTACATTGTATCCCAATAACCAGCACAGGAATGGCAATTTTTGATCTTGCACTTTGCATAACAATCCCCTTTCTCTTTGAGGCATGTCAACATTGTTTTTCATTCTAATGTCATGTATGATGTCATGCATAGTGTTGCACTCCTCTTTTTGTCTGTGACACATCTTCACCATGCAGTTAAGTTACAGCAGCACTGTGATCATCTACCCTGGATGTAAATCATGCTATACTCATGTGCCCCACATGTATGATCTGTAATAACACATGTATTGTTCTATATTAACAGTCTTCACTATGCAGTTACAGCAGCACTGTGATCACCTAACCTGTATGTAAACCATGCTATGCCCATGCACCTCACCTGTATGATGTATATTAACACCTGTATTGTTCTATATTAACAATCTTCACTATGCAGTTACAGCAGCACTGTGATCACCTAACCTGGATGTAAACCATGCTATGCCCATGCACCCCACCTGTGTGATGTATATTAACACCTGTATTGTTCTATATTAACAATCTTCACTATGCAGTTACAGCAGCACTGTGATCATCTACCCTGGATGTAAACCATGCTATGCCCATGCACCCCACCTGTATGATGTATATTAACACCTGTATTGTTCTATATTAACAATCTTCACTATGCAGTTACAGCAGCACTGTGATCATCTACCCTGGATGTAAACCATGTTATGCCCATGCACCTCACCTGTATGATGTATATTAACACCTGTATTGTTCTATAATAACAATTTTCACTATACAGTTAGAGCAGCACTGTGATCACCTAACCTGGATGTAAAACATGCTATCCCCGTGCACCCCACCTGTATGATGTATATTAACACCTGTATTGTTCTATATTAACAGTCTTCACTATGCAGTTACAGCAGCACTGTGATCACCTAACCTGGATGTAAACCATGCTATGCCCATGCACCTCACCTGTATGATATATTAACACCTGTATTGTTCTATATTAACAATCTTCACTATGCAGTTACAAAAGCACTGCGATCATCTAACCTGTGTGTAAACCATGCTTTGCCCATGCACCCCACCTGTATGATGTATATTAACACCTGTATTGTTCTATATTAACAATCTTCACTATGCAGTTACAGCAGGACTGTGATCATCTAACCTGTATATAAACCATGCTATGCCCATGCACCTCACCTGTATGATGTATATTAACACCTGTATTGTTCTATAGTAACAGTGTTCACTATGCAGTTACAGCAGCACTGTGATAATCTAACCTGGATGTAAACCATTCTATGCCCATGCACCCACCTGTATGATGTATATTAACACCTGTATTGTTCTATATAAGCAATCTTCACTATGCAGCTACAGAAGCACTGTGATCATCTAACATGTATGTAGACCATGCTATGCCCATGCACCTCACCTGTATGATGTATATTAACACCTGTATTGTTCTATATTAACAATCTTCACTATGCAGTTACAGCAGCACTGTGATCATCTACTCTGGATGTAAACCATGCTATGCCCATGCACCACATCTGTTTATCTATATTAACACCTGTACTGATCTATATTAACAAATACTTTACCTTCTTACTAACCTAAGCTCTCATCATATCTGTTTATCTATACCTTTCAACACCTGCCCTCTCCCCATTCTTTGGATGGACTCGTATCTTCATCACAGGTGTCTCCATATATTTTATCATATTCTGTATATTCCACTATCATAGTATCTCTCTCTCTCTCTCTATATATATATATATATATATATATATATATATATATATATATGTGTGTGTGTTTGTTTTTAATTTAATTACATTTGTACTAGTGATTTATTTGATGTTATTTAACTCTATGGAGCTTTACTCCCAGGGCCTCTGCTGAAAATTGGTAATTTATTACCCAGTTCAACTAACCCAGTAAACAAATGTCAATAAATAAATAAATAAACCTTTTTTTTTTGTCCTGGAACACCTTATTGTTATCAGTTATTTTACAAATTCCATCCATACTGCATATCTACTGGAATATTCTTGAATTCCTCACAGTATAATTGAGCAAACGTCTGTCTACAGAAGAGTGAAATGTACTTGATTTTGATATCAACGTCAGTTCAGTTTTCTTGCACAATCTCTTTTGGTTTTGCTGCTATACTTTGTTTTTATTGTGTTAAACATTATTTGTATGTATGGCATTAGCAGCTTTTGTCTTTACTTTCCACTGGGTTTGAAAGATTTTTGCTTTTTAGTTAGATCATTTCTTTTTACCTTCAGCGTTAACTTTTTAGTTTCTTTGTTTCATTCCATGATGATAGTCTGATTATTTCCTTCTTCGCATCTGACTGTCTGTGGATGCATTTATCATTTTTGACCTTTCAGACTGTATCAGACACCTGTTTGGTGGGTATGTTAGGCATCCATTTTTCTAAATGATCTGTATCAGAATGTGCACCAGTCCCAAGACTGTATCCTTCAAACGTGGAGTTGCATAATTCATCTGATAGTTCCAAACCAACTCCAATTCCCATTCATACCAACACTACACATATTTTGTGGGATGTTGCTTATATATACTTGCTAAAAGGATATTTCTGTAAGAGGAGGTCAAACCCCATTAACAGGAAGGCTAATGTCAGCAGGCAGTAGGACTGTTCAGCAAATTATACTTTCCCAAGGTGTTATGTATCATCATTCAATACACTTTCAATCCTTTCTAAATCTTGCATGTGACTTTAAAGGTGCCTAAGATAAGAGAAGCAGAAGGAGGAGAGCCCAGAGACCAGCTACACCAAACAATGGAAAAGGTTACATTACAGATGACAGGCCTACTGAGGAGAGCCCAGAGACTAGCTACACCAAACAATGGAAAAGGTTACATTACAGATGACAGGCCTACTGAGGAGAGCCCAGAGACCAGCTACACCAAACAATGGAAAAGGTTACATTACAGATGACAGGCCTACTGAGGAGAGCCCAGAGACCAGCTACACCAAACAATGGAAAAGGTTACATTACAGATGACAAGCCTACTTTTACAGATCTATTTTTAAGGCAAGCTCAGGACTTTTGAATTTGAGAAGAGAAAATGTGCATCCTTTGTAACAGGAGGACATAATCCCAAACAAACTCTCCAAAGTGGTCTCCCCTCTGGGAACATCTCTGAGGTAAGTGCATCTCAGGAAGACAGGGCATCATATCCAGCCTACATTACTTCGAGAAAATGATAAAACTATACTAATTGTTGCACATGTGTTATTTAGTATGCTTTTCCTGAAAAGATGAAGATTTAGCAGATGATTTAGCTGAAGGAGTCTTAATTACTTTAGCAAGAGGCCTATTCTTATTTTGACATAATTGTATGGGTCCAGTAAGCCATCTGCCAAAGGTAAGTTTAGACAGTTTCTGACAGTCTTCTCCTGGAAAGGGAAACAGCTGGCTATCCTTGTTCTCTCAACATAAAAACTTTTAAATGGCACTGAACATTTGTATTATTTTGAAGGTAATCTCCCTGGTTAGAATATTTTGGGGAAAACATGCAGATGAATGGACTGACAGAAGTTGGTCTCTCTGGCCCTTTAGACATGATAGAGGGATTGGTTCTAAGAATAACACCATGTGAAATACCAGGTACAGAGGAAAATCAAAACCTGCATGCATCTCCATAAGTGATCGGGTATATCTGTCCATTTAAAGCTGCATGGCCTAACGGTGTTAAGGCGAATATCTCTAACAAAGTTTAAATCCAAGCATGTAGATCTATGGTAGAGATGGATGGAAGACTATGACCCTGGCCTTAAGTTAGCAGCCCTGACACTGTAAGGGTTGTGCAGGGATGAGAGAAGAACGAAACTGATGTGCATGCTGAAAAAGAACACTTCAGACCAACATCCATAATGAAAATTAAAGACGATTGCCTGTTTACCTTATGGCAACAGGTCCACTTGCCAGGAGCACCCTTACAGAAGTGAGAGGTGACCGTCCTGCTCAACTCAATGCACATTCATATGAATAGCCCTATCCCATGTATACAGGGTTGCAGGGCTAAATAATAAAAAAAAATAGAAACACCCATGGGGGGGGGGGGTGGCCATGGTGGTGCAGTGGTTAGCATTGTCACCTCACAGCAAGAGGTTCTCTGGTTCGATCCTCAACTGGGGTCCCTTCTGTGCAGAGTCTGCATGTCCTCCCTGTGGTTATGTGAGTTTCCTCCGGGTGCTCCGATTTCCTCCCACATCACAAAGACATGCTATAGGTGGACTGGACACTCTAAATTGGCCCTAGAAGTGAGTGCGTGCATGTGTGTGCCTTCTGTGGAAGGTTGGGTGCCGGGCTGGCAACTCGACACTGTAAAACTCCACTACCAATCATGAGCAGACAGGTGATCCGCTGTGGCGACCCCTAACTGGAAAAAGCTGAAAGAAGAAGAAGAAACACCCATGGGGACTGCTTGAATGATGCCCCCTGTCACCTGACCCTTACCCTGATGATGCGTAATGAATGTGCTAACTTGCCAGGATAGAAAGTGCAGTTGTGTAAAATCTTAACAGTAGATGCCCTTCTCTTCACTGTTGCAGTACTGTTATCTGTAGGGCTCACCTACCAAAGTCTTTTGATTTGACCTTGTATGCACTGTACATCACAAGTATGCTCCCATTCAGGATGTAGGGCATAAAGATGATGTACAGGCATAGTCCCATAGGACAAAAAGGAGGCAATGCACATCCAAGAGGACAAAATGCAAAATGAAAAAGGGGTGACCCTCGACCAAGATGGTAAACAGGCAATCCTCTTCAATTTCCATTATGGATGAGCAGAGTACCTCTTTACTCCTTTATAAGTGCAACCTGGATAACTGGATGGGAAATAGAAAATACATTCCTGGGATTCCACCCATGTCCCTGCTGGACAGGGGCATCGGGTGCTGATTTGTCTATACATGGGCTAAACTCTTGGCTAGGCTTATAAGGGCATCAGGGCCAATAACTTAGTAACTTCCTATGATAAGAGACTAACCAAATAAAAATCCAAAAGAAAAAGGGGAATGGAGGGAGGGACTGAATGCTGCAACAGTGAAGAGAAGGACACAACAGTACTATGTCCTTCTATGTCACTTTTGCAGTATTCTTAACCATGTAGTACAAAAGCTCAAAAAAAAGAATGGGAGGTGGAAGTCCAGGAAGAGCCCTCAACAAACCCATGCAGGATCTTCTTTTTCTTTCAGCTTTTCCCAGTTAGGGGTCGCCACAGCGGATCACCTGTCCTCTCATGATTGGCAGTGTAGTTTTACAGTGTCAAGTTGCCAGCCCAGTGCTCAAGCTTCCACGGAAGACACACACTCACGCACTCACATTTAGAGTGTCCAATCCACTTACAGCATTTGGGATGTGGGAGGAAACCGGAGCACCTGGAGGAAACCCATGTGACCACAGGGAGGACATGCAGACTCCGTACAGAAGGTACCCCAGCCAAGGATCGAACCGGACAACCTCTTGCTGTAAGGTGACAACGCTAACCGCTGCACCACCGTGGCCGCCCAACAAACCCATGCAGGATAGCCCTAGCAAAACCTGCTGTGGCTCTAGAAACCATATATAATGTATAATGCTTAGTAAAGGTATGCAGTGAGGACCAAGTAGCAGCTTCAAGGATGGACTTGGTGTCCAGACCCTTGAAGAAAGCACCAGGAAAAGCAACAGCCATAGTGGAATGAGCTATAAATGAATTAAAAAAAAAACAGAAGCAGCAAAACAAACTAAATAAATAAAAATGCTGGCAGGCAGAGTTTCACAGTCACAAATCACTCAGGTTATGATAAACCAAAGGTGGATTTAATGATAAAACAAATAAAATGAGAGTGCTTTTGTTAAAAAAGTGTTAACCTCATCAGACACCATTAAAATGTAAGACAGCCATTTATATACATATAAAAAAACACTCTGATTGGGTAAGCAAAGAGAGGCAGCTAGCTAAGCAACACTGAGACAGAACATTAATTAACCCCTTGATGACTGTGTTACAGTTGAAACTGTTGCATCTTAAATACAACTAAAACTTGTAATTAAAAGATGAATTATTAGTCTTATACTTGTGTCATGAATTATTCTAAATAGGATAAAACTAAAACCAAAGTCATTTTTAAAATCTCATGTTAAATATTCACATAATGCTAAAATGTTTACAAAAGCCAAATACATACAAAAGTGCTTGTGCTTAAATGTTTTAAGATATTTTGTTCCTTTCTAGGGCTTTTAATGTTCTTGAGGAGGGAGTACCCAGCAGACTTGCTCAATGAGCTTATGCAGGAAGTGATAGGTAAAAGAAGAGTAGGGCATTTTAAGCCCATAGTTGGGGAAAACACACTAGACAACAGCCCCTCTGAAGTTGAAGAGGGGAGACGTGATCTTTTTGTAGATCTATGGTGCTTACATTCAACTCCGACTCATACCACTTGATGTCCATTTTTTATAAGAACTGGGACATTTTAATGGATGACTTGTACATCAGGGCACAAATAGGAGAAAGACCTATAGTTACATACAGAAGGGGCTCAAACTTAAAAGACCTTCTTAGGAAAGGTTCTAACTACACTAGAACAGGACATGTAGGGATGTACAAATATGAGTTTTGTAACTGGTGCCACAAGGTGAAACCAGGCAGCAAATTTACAGTGAATGGTATAGACCATTATGTAAAAGGTAAATATAACTGTCACTCCAAGGCAGTGGTCTACATGGCTACATGTGACCAATGCCTAGCATTTTATGTAGGCAAAACAGAAAGGAAATTTAATGCCAGAATTTATGAACACAACTATGCCATAAGAAAGAATAATATTAGTAATGCTTTAGTGAGGCATATTCAGGACAATACTGGCCACAATTTCACATTTAAGGCAATTGACCATGTAGACATTGGTGACAAAAAGCCTTGGGGACTTCAGTTAGAGTTAAAGGAGTTAAGGTGGCAACTCTTACTACAGGCAGATAGATGGCCAGGGATAAATGACAGGACATCCATCTCTCCTGTATTGAAATTAAAAGCCCTAGAAAGGAACAACATATCTCAAAACATTTGTTAAGCACAAGCACTTTTGTATGTATTTGGCTTTGGTAAACATTTTAGCATTATGTGAATATTTAACATGAGATTTTAAAAATGACTTTGGTTTTAGTTTAATCCTATTTAGAATCATTCATGACACAAGTATGAGACTAATCATTTATTTTTTTAATTACAAGTTTTAGTTGTACTTAAGATGCAACAGTTTCAACTGTAACACAATCATCAAGGGGTTAATTAATGTTCTGTCTCAGTGTTGCTTAGCTAGCTGTCTCTCTTTGCTTACCCAATCAGAGTGTTTTTTATATGTATATAAATGGCTGTCTTACATTTTAATGGAGTCTGATGAAGTTAACATTTGTTTAACAAAAGTGCTCACATTTTATTTGTTTTTCTTTTGGATTTTTATCATTAAATACACCTTTGGTTTATTATCACCTGAGTGATTTGTGCCTGTGAAACCCTGCCTGCCAGAATTTTTATTTGTTGAGCTATAAATGAAACAGGTAGACACTTGCCTTGAAAATAATAACAGATAATTGCCTTAAATATCCAGGAGGAAATGGTTTGCTTGGAAACTGCTAAACCCAAAGTCCTGGCATGAAACAAAAGGCTGATCAGGCTTATAAAAGGTCTTAGTTTTATCCAAATAATACATGAGCTGTCTGTGCATGTCCAAGGTATTCAGGATCCCCTCACTAGCACACTAAGGTGAAGGTAAAAAAGAAGGCAGTTTTGATTTAATGACAATTCATTAACAACCTTAGGCATACAAGAATGATTACTACAAAGACACATTCTGTCTCTATGGAAATCCAAACAAATGAGGACTGGGGAATGGTCATAAGGGCCTAAAGCTCAGAAACCCTCCAAACAGAAACTCGGGAATGGTCATAAGGGCCTGAAGCTCAGAAACCATCCAAACAGAAGTAAGAGTAAGTAACAAGACAGTTTTCCAGATTAAACTGCAATCCTGAATCTTTTATTCAAAACAAAATTAAGGTCCCAAGGAGGAGGAGGAATAGGCTTCCTTCAGGGCCTAAGATGTAGGATACCATTAAGAAAATACTTGAACTCAAAATGAGAAACCAAATGAGGATTCAAGGGCAGAAAGGCAGAAAATAGCTGACAAATGGTCCTTCACAGAAGACAAGGCCAAACCAGACTGGATCAGCTCACAAAAACAGGAAAAAACCAAGGGGACCCCCAATGAAACCAATCCTGGTTATGAGCATGGCTACAGACAGAAATTCTTTTCTATTTGGGCATGTAAGACTTTCTGGATGTGGGTTTTCTTGCTTCCTGTAAAACCCTGAGCATGTCTTCAGAAAGGAATTACATAAAAGGGATCAAAACCCTGTCACTCATAGTGTCAGTTGAAGAGCGAACAAGTGAGGATGGATGAGTCTCCCTCTTCTGTGTGAGGAGACCTAGCTGGTGAGGTAAGTTGTGGTGATTGCCCCTTGTCAGATACATTAAGAAGGGGAACCAGTGCTGTCTCTGCTTAAAGGGAGTCATAAGCAAGATTTTTGAGGAGTCCAGCTAAATCTGCAGGACTCTTGGAAGTAGATGAATAAGAGAAAAAGCATAGAAAAACATCACCTTCAAAGGGGAAGGAAAGGGTGTTTGTCTTCACCAGATGGCACAGCATTCTGGAACAGAAGAGAGGGAGTTGTCCATTCAGAGGAGAGGTAAAATGATCTACCTGAGGAATACCACACTGACGGACTCCATCCAGAAACATGTCTATGTGGAGCATCCATTCATGAGCCCATATTTTGGATCTGCTCAAAGAGTCTGCCAATAGAAGCAATATACACTAACTGAAAAATTAGATGATAACTGACAGCCAGATCTCAGGCCTAAAGAGCCATCCTGCAAAGAAAGTAAGTCTTTGTGCCCCCCTGCTTGTTGACCTACCATATCACTGTGGTGTTGTCTTCGTTGAATCTTGAGGTAGGCTAGAGAGAACACGGGGTGAAAAACCTGAAGGGCCAGAATCAGAGGTTTCATCTTTCATGTTGATATGGTCTGATATCTGATGGGGGGCTAGAGACCCTGAACTTTCAGGTGATCACAGAAAGCCCCCACCCCATGTCTGAATCATCAGTGAACAGTTTTTGGGAAGGAACTAGAAGCTGAAAGGGAAGGCCTGAGTTGAGGGTAAGTCACTGAATCCACCACTTAAATTCCCTTTTTAGACAAGGAAGGAGAGGCAGTCTGAAATCCAGATGGTGGCAATGTTAAAGACAAACTGACTTGAGCTACCATTGAAGCTTCCTCATGTTCAGTCTGGCAAGAGGGAGCATTGGAATAGACAAAGCCATGAATCCTAGGGCATGAAGAAACTCTCTAGCTTGAATGACAGGCAGAGAAAGAAGAGACTAAAAGAAAGCTAGCAAGGGCAAAGCCTTTGGAGGTGGAACAGAGGTCAACAATGGCACTGTCTGAATCCTGCAGCCTAGATACACATGATTCTGGGAGTGAGTCAGGATACACTTTTGGAAGTTGATAATGAATCCTAGACTTTGAATAAGACATATGGTGAACTCTAGAGCCTGTAACAGGCAAATGGGAGAAGGTGCCTGAGGCAACAGGTTATGTAGATAAGAAAAAAATCTGAATGCCCTGAAGGATACAAAAGACAATCACGGGAGCAAGGCATTTTTGAATGCCTTTGTTGTAGTAGAGGGCCAAATGGTAAAACAGAGAATTTAAAATGAGAAGAAGAAACAGATAAATGCAAAAACTTCCTGAAAAGAGGGTGAACAGGGCTATGATGGCAAGCTTCCTTCAGATCCAAGTAGACCAGAAAAACCTGGGCAGCAACAAAAAAAACAGGATTTGAAGAGAAAGCATCCAAAATGAAGGAACCTTGAGAAAGGTGTCAAGTAAGGAGAGCTCCAGAATAGGCCTGCAAGTGCCCTCCTTTTGAGGAGCTAGGAACATTCTGGAATAGAATCCCTTTCTTACTTGGGAAGGATAAACAGGATGAAATGTTCTCTGATACACCAAAGACCCAAGAACCTCTGAGAAATGAGAAAGCTGCTCTCAAGGAGGTTGAGGAAGCCCTGAAAAAGGAGGGAAAGACTTTCACACTATGAAGTAATGAAAGATGGTGGACAGAATCCAAGAATCTAAAGTGATGAGTTGCCACTGTGGAAGACAGAGGGAGAGATGAATAGACAAAGGAACCTGGCCAAGGGCTGTGGCAAAATATCAAGGAAAGGTAAGATTGTCAGATAAAGGAGGCTTCTGGGCCACAAAAGCCTTATGAGACTTAGGAGGAGTTTGCCTTACCACCCTTCCTGTCTTTAGTGCCTGACAAGGCTGCCTATAAACAAAATCAGATGTAGCAGGTTGAATGTTAGGAATGGGGACACAAAAATATGTTTAAGGTCCTGCAAAGTTTTATTTTTTTCTTGATGAGACTTAAACATAGCAGCAGCAGCAGTGCCAAAGAGATTTTTATTATACAATAGAGCATCCAGCAACTTGACATTAATATCCTTCGGTAATGACTGCAGGCAAAGCCAAGAAAAATGCCTAATGGCAGACCCAAAGGCAGCAGCTCTGGAAAAAGCATTAGCACCATCAATAGAGCGGCAAGACACCTGAGAGGTGGAACCCAAAATAGAGAGAGCTGAAGACTTTTGTTCAAAATCAGAGAGCTTAGAAATAATCTGACAAACCTGGGCAGTCTAGGCTGAAGCATATCTGGTCATGATGATCTGGAAGTTAATGGCCCTAAAGGCCAAGGTTGCAGCAGTATAGCCCTTCTTTACAAACCCCTCCATAGCCATACTGTCCTTATCTAAATGCAGGAGCTTGGTAGAGGAACAGGCTGTCGGAGGAGACTAACACCACAGCAGGATCAGCAGAAGGACACTTAAATAAGAATTGACAATCCTCAGGAACCTTATAAAGCCTGTCAAGTTTTCTGTTAGTTGGAGGTTGAGATCAGGAGTCTTAAAGGCAGGTATAAAGGTGTCCAATAGAGCAGCCAACACAGGAGGTACTGCAGAAGATTTAAGCCTGTCCACCTAAAGCAACTCATAATACCACTTGTGGATGTCAGATAATTGAGAAGAATCCCACTTAAAGTAGTTCACCATTCTGGCAAATGTGTCCTCAGAAGACAGCTTATGAATTCCTGTTCATCAGATCTATAAGTCAAAAGAAAAGGTATTTGGGACGAGTAAGACAAGAACCCTTCATCAGCCTCCGAATCCTCATCTGGAGAATCTGGTTGACTAGGCCTTTTGGAAGGAGTTGAAGTCCAGTGGGGGGAGTAGGTACAGAATCCCTTTGGGGAGGTTTCAGGGCCATTGAGGAATTTAACAGACCCTGAGTAAACTGCCATGTATTTTGAGGGTCCTTAGGACATACAGAAAAATGTTTAGTCTTCTATTTTTGCTTGGTAGGGATTTCAGCCATAACAAACTCCGGAGGTTCCAAACCCTGACAGGATTCAATAAGAGTACCTTGGAACCTCTTCCTTGAACAGAAGAATATGCAGAATCCCTGCAGAATCCCTTTAGGGTTGCCTGAGATGATCAAACATGGTCCCCTCTCAATGTCCAGAGCAGGCACCTGCAAAGACTAAGAGGATGTGCAAAAGAAGGGATCCATGCTGACCTCCAATGGGGTTGTGGCAGAGGAATCCAAAGTCAACACTGGATGGCCTACAGAGCTATCACCCACTTCTAGAGAGACATCTGTTGGAGACTGGACAGCTAAAGAATCTGACTGGGATTTCTTGGCTTTCTTATTTAACAAGTACCTTGGGGTTAATCAGTTCTGCCATGCTACTCTGAGTGTTTAAGCTCTGCTTTTCAAGAGAGATGGCCACGGATGATAACCGGCTTCTAAGAGTCTTAGGCACAAATGCCTTACAGGTACTGCAGGAGGTGTGGTCATGGGAAGGGACCAAACTAAAAAGACACTTTATGACAATGCTTATGAGGAATCTTATTCTCACACTGACATTTTCCCTTGAACATGAACTCCAGGTAACCAAAAGAAAACAAGACAAACAATAAAAAAAAGAAATACAGGTCCCAATTGGGCACTTAACCTGAGGGCTAGGTACTGAGCACAGCAAAGGGTGTTCAGAACAGTGAGTAATGATGGTGTTCAGACTGGAGACAAAGATGATGTCCTCCTATTCTATTGTTGCAATATCCTTAACATGGCAGATTCTTCACCGAGTGGCTCAATGTCCGGCCAGTATACCAAAGCCTTAAATTATCCAAAGGTACTTCATACATCACATGCATATGTAGGGCATAAAAGTGATGTTCAGGCATACTATTCTCAGAATTTCTCTGCTCCTAGTCTGAATTCCATCTTCTATCCTCCGTCTGCTCGCTCAAGTTGTTTGCTGGGTTCACGTCTTTCAGATAAGTGCCCCTTTAGGGTTTTCTCTTTATTACTTCTGCTACTTTTTGTTGTGAGGTTTTACATGTCATTCAGAAAAGGCAAATTCCAGTGTGAGATACAAATTCCATATTAGGATAGTCACAGGTAGCACTTGTTCTGCTTACGGCCTACTCATGATCATAAAACTTGTAGTATTTGTCAGGCCTTTGTACATCAGACTTTATGAAGTCATCTTTCCTCCCTTGCTATTTACTTGGAAAACCAGTGTCTCATCATCAGGTCCAGAAGTCCCCTCCATAGCGTCTTTCGCTAAAAGCTTGAATCCACACTGAAGAGAAAGCCAAACAAACAAGGTTGTACTCTTTTGCTGTACCTCCTCCATTGGACTTCTTTCTCAAGGCTCATGCAAGCCTGGAGAGTCATCCATTACTGGAGTTGGAGTCCTCAGGTGAGACCATTTCAGAAGCTGCCATGGGTCCAACACCAGGCACATACCCGGAGGCTTTGCAGATGTCCATTTTGTATGGTCAGGGGCGAAAGACGTTCCTCAAATTCTGGTGAGGGAGAAAGTTCCAAATGGCAGTTATCGAGTGTAGGCTGGTGGACATGCATTTAAAAAGAAGCAAAAGACAAAGCATATTTCCTCTCCCAGGAACCCTTAGACTGAATGGCAGCTTTTTACACATGGGATATGTAATGCCCTTATGGCTCTTAAACCTTCTTTGAAGGGTCTCTGTCCCAGCCCCACCATGGGCATCATCTCCTTACAAGAGAACCAGGGATCAGAAATCTTCTGATAGAAAGGATGTTCTTCATGTTTCACTGTTGCAGTCATTACATTTGGGTTATCTGCTTTGCAGTAGCCCTCAGTCAGCCTGATTAACAAAGTTTTGGGTCCTGCTATGGTTGCTGTCCCTTCTTCCATGACATCAGGTCGGCAGGAGTATAAAACATGCAGCTGATGCCATTAGGTTCATAGGTTCATAGGTTCATACTAGGCTATCTGCCCTAGGGCATTTATAAGCCTAGCCAGAATGTGTTTGGCTTTCGCCACCCATTTTAAATTTATTTTGCTATGCCCTTTTTCGAGGTTAGTATACTGTGCCTCTGTCTAACAGTGACACAGAAATTATACCCGGGGTAAATCTACGATCTACGATCATTACATCAGTCTTTCTTGCTGTGCAGTGCCCGAAGCAGAAGCAGTTCACAAGTGCCATTCGGCCGACTCCTGAAATTTTTGTTTTCATGTTTCAGAACCGAAGTCTTCAACTAAAGCTAAGTACTCCGTTGGGGAAACTTTCTTGCTCCTTACCGATGTCAGTAAAAGTTAATAACTGCATTACTTGTGGAAAGCAAATATCTCATAAAGATTTTCATTCATACTGTATTCCTTGCCTAGGCCCTGACCATGTGCCTTGCTGTCGGTTTTGTGCTTTATTTAATCACCACACTATCCATCGTCGGTATATTTTCAACTCTAAATATTTCAGTTCTCGGTTTAATTATCCAGAAATGTTGTCGGTTAGCCATCCGACTACCAGGATTCCAAAAAAATGCAAAGATAAAGACAGAGACAGGCCGCCAAGGTCCAAAACTGCCAACGACTCTTCTAAGCCAGTCGCCAGTTCACCAGTACTCAGTGAGGCACTTTCGCAGCCCCTGATACCTGCTACTTCTGATTCGCAGGCTTCTACTGAGACTCATTCGGAGTCCAGTATGCCACTAGATGCTTCAACTATGGTACCCGTGGATGTTTCTACCTTGGATGGGTCTGGAGCCGCTGTGCAGGCACCGGCTTCCGAGGGTGTATTCAGGCCTATGGACTTGCATATTAAACCAATGCCTCTTTCTTCACTTGTGCCTAAATCTCGAACCATGCCTAAAAAATCGACGCCCAGACCACATTCTCAGTTCTCTATGCCTAAAAAACAAATGATAAGAATGGCTGAAGATCTAATAACTCTAATCAGGGGTAGCCAACCCCCCCTTCTAAGAGGCCTAGGACTGAAGTTGATTATGAATCTTCTGACCAGGATTCTGATTTTTCTGATTTGGATTTACCCTTATCTACTTATGAGGATTCTGATGCAGAGGACTCTATTCCCTCTGCTTCCCCTCCAGAGGATTTCTCTTTTGGTGAAACCTTACATACTCTAAGGGAGCATTTCCACTGGGAAAGCCAGGATTTTTCTGATTCAAAAAAGAGGCTTAGGGATTTTTTACTCCTGCCTCAGCATAGGCCTTTAGCTATTCCTCCTGTACTGGACATTGTTGATGATGCCTTTTCAGAATCTAGTTTGGCCCCTGATTCCTTGCCTCCTGCTCCCAGAAAACCTGACGGATATTACAGGGTCCCTGAGTCACACAAGTTCCTTTTTAAAAATCCTATTGTGGATCCAGAGACTGTTTCACAGGGGCCCAAGGGCATTAAGGCTTCTACTGCTAAAAATCCTACCCCTTCTGATAGAAATTCCAGGCCGCTGGATAGATGGGGTAAGAAGGTTTACAATTTGCAACCTTGGCTATTAGGGCTTTAAACTGCCAGTTTCATATGTTAAAGTATCAGCAACACGTTACTGGATTGCTTAAACAGAAAATTATGTTGATTCCTGACTGTGTGGAAAATAAAGAATTACAGGATTTAATGCATTCTGCTGAACAGGTTGGAAAACATATTTTGCAATGTGGATTTGATTCATTAGAGGTCTCTTGCAGGGCTGCTGTTACTGGGTCTTTGCTCAGAAGGCATGCTTGGCTTAAGGAGCAATCTTTGCCTCATCATGTTAAAGCTAAATTTCTGGATGCTTCTTTAAATCAGGACCACCTGTTTGGCAACAAGGCTAAGTAAGTTCTTAAAAAGAAGGAAGATAAAGCTAAATCTATGCAAACTGTTAAAGATTTCTTACAAGTTCAGCCTCCTAGATTTAGTAGGCACTGGCCCTCTAAGAATTGGTCCTTTCCAGCCCCTTCCAGGTCTTTTCAAGCCAAACCCAGACACAACAGAAACCTCAGGTTTCAGTCCCAGGGGACACACAAGACTAAACAGTGGGGGGTTTCCACACCCAAATCAGGGACTAGTAAGACTCCCCCCTATGGAAAACTGTCTCAATGACTTGCTTTTAAAATTTCCAAGCACTTTCCAACTGAATGCACCTTTAGGCAGAAAGATTGGTCTGCATGCAAAAAACTGGGAACTCATTACCCAGGACAAATGGGTTTTAAATATAGTGTCGCAAGGATACATATTTCACTTCTACACCTTACCAACACCAAGCGGCTTGCCATATCTACCCCCGAATCAGTGGGCAGAGGCCCAAAATCAAGTACTCTCTCTTTTAAGCATGGGGGCTATTTAGTTGGTACCAGAAGAGGAAAAGGGACAAGGTTTCTATTCAAGACTTTTCCTGGTACCCAGAAATTGAATTCCAAAATTCAAGATGCTGACTCTTCACCAGCTGTTTCCTATGTTAGGCAAAGATGCATGTCTGGCAACACTAGACTTAAAAGAAGCATACCTGCACATCCCTATCAGGGAGTCTTGCAGAAGATACCTATGCTTCAAAGCAGGCTACATGCATTATCAGTTCTCTGCACTGCCCTTTGTGAATACCCTGGGTGCAGTAGATAAGCCAAAGTGCCTAGCTCCAGTCATTGCATTTTGCAGGCAAAAAAATATTCAAATATACCCATGCCTGGACGACTGTCTAATTCAGGCAAAAAGCCAGGACATACTTTTGAATCATCTGGCCTTTGTTCAAAGGGTACTGACTTGTCTGGGGTACACCATAAATGAAAAGAAATCACATCTGGTACCCTATCAACAAATTATATTCCTGGGAGTAAGCTTGAATACAACTTCCCAGATGGCTTTCCTCACTCCAGAGAAACAGATTCTTTTGACAACCTACTTCAAACAAGTGGCCACAAAAGCCCAGTTATCTGCAAGGCAAATACTGCAAGCCTTGGGGTTCATGGCCTCCTGCATTCTTCTAATTCCATATGCAAGACTGCATATGAGGAAACTGCAACGGTATCTCAAAAGCCTATGGTGTCAGCATATTTGAACTGCTTCTTACTTAAATTGGTACACCTCGTTTGCTGTAGCATAGACTAGATCCAGACCTGCTGAATCTAGCTTTGTTTGTATAACTTGAGCACTAATCCAGGCATTTTTTAAAGTATTCAGTTGTATTTATTACTGCTGGTAGTAACTTGATTAAAGTGTAGCTATCATTTCTAAGTCTTTTGGATTAAGCACTTGGGCTTCAGACCAGTTGTTTTACATTAGGAAGGTTTGTGGCCTGCACTGTGGTGGCAGGACAGGCAGCTTACATCCTTCTAAGTTAGGAACTGCTGATTGAGAGCTCAGTGTCTCTTATTCTAAAAGTGTATTAGTTCTGGTTTAAGCACTTGGGCTTCAGGCCAGTTATTTTACGTTAGGAAGGATTGCGGTCTGCACTCTTGTGGGAGGAGAGGCTGGACTCTGCCCTTCTGAGCAGGGAATATCTGGTTAAAGGCTTATAGTGCCTGCATATTCTAACTGTTTCTTAATGAAATTGGTACACCTTGTTTGCTGTAACATAGACTAGATCCAGGCCTGCTGAATCTAGCTTTATTTGTATGCTTGTTGTTTGTTTATTTCCCTGAAACGCTAATTCCACCTAAAACGAGGCCTTTTAGCACTTCTGTGGATCCCTAGCGATATCTGCATTGCTTACTGTACTTATTTCCTTGTTTCACTTGTAAGAAAGTTACTGTTTGTCGTTTTTGCATTTAGGTTACCTGTAACACATTGCATTTAAGTTACCTGGCACTTGCTCACTAAAGCAATTATATAAGTTAGCTCTAAAAAAATTAAAAGCACTACACCCTCACAAACTCCCCTTGAGTATCTTGTTCCCCACTGGCCCTTTTTTTCAATTATAAAGGAATTCCCAATACTATTCTAGCATGTCCAAAGGTCAGTTGTCAATCTCCTCTCCAGTCCAGCAGGTGAATCTGGGAATCTTGAGGCAATGTTACAACTGCCTCATGTACACAGACAACCCTCTCCTCCTCCCAACAAATTCCAACACATGTGAGAGATGCAACCATATAGCCAAACTGGAGGTTAAGCTCTCTCAGTACTGGCGTAACCAGTCAGGAGGAGAAGGAAACCACACTCACTACAATTCCAGTCTCACATAGACCTACCACGACAACAAACCAAACACATAAACACACAAAAACATACTCGGAGGCTCTAAATAAAAATCTGCCTAAGCAGCAGAGACCTCCAAAGCAGACACCCAAGCAACCGCTACCCCAAAACAAAACACGTGCAACACATAACTCACAAAGCCAGTGTGCCGAACAGTCACAGCCCTTAAGGCTAAACAACACACCTGATACACTTGTAATAGGTGACTCTATCGTCAGGCACACTGACGTCCGCCACCGGGCTGAACAAGGAGAGGGTCACAGTGAGCTGCCTGTCGGGCGCTAGGATCCACCACATAACACAAGCACTCAGGTCACTCCAAGGCAAGTACAAATATGACTCAGTCATTGTCCATGCTGGTGTGAATGACCTGAGACGTACCTCCCTGGACTACATGAAAAGAGACATAGAGGAGCTCTCTGAGCATGTAGCCCAGGCCGGTATGACCCTGACCTTGAGTAGCATCTTACCCTCACCAAGAATGATGCCACAATATGAAGACAAGATGATCAATTTCAACAATTGGCTTAAGTGTTGGTGTCATTCAAAGGGGATCCAATGCCTGTCAGCCTGGGATGACATGCTCAACAAGCCACGATGCTTAGCTAGGGACGGCTTGCACCTGTCACCCTGGGCTTTCGGATATTGGCAAAGGCTCTTGCTACCCCCATAGTGCCTTTTTAGGCAAGGCTCAAAAGACAAACCCACCTCCATAGGTATCACAAGGGATAAGAAACTAAGAGTAATGCTACTCAATTCCAGAAGTCTAAACCTCAAGATGCACGACTGAAACTCTCCTTAGCATGGAGAACATCGATATCTGTGCAGTAACAGAAACCTGGTTCAAGGCTCCCGAGAGCACCCCAGCACTACCAGGTTATACCTCATACCATGCTTTTCGCCCCAAAACTTGGACCGAACCACAAAAGGAGGGGAGTATCAATATTCACAAAGATACCCACACCTCCAGGTTGGTGGCACAGCACGAAGCATCAGAGACTATCCATGTGCAACTAACTGTGGGTAAAACTGTCTTCCAGTTTATAGCCTGCTACAGACCACCCTCCCAAACACAGGAACCCCACTTGGCCTTCCTGAGAATACTGGAAAATATGAAGGTCTCTCCAAACACCATTATATTGGGCGACTTCAACTACCCAAACATAGACTGGGAGCATTACTCTAGCTCCAACACCCTAGCCCAAAGGTTCCTAGAATTTATAAACTCAAATGCTATGGAACAACTTGTTACCACTCCCACAAGAGGGGAAAACATACTTCACCTGATCATCACCAACATGGGGACACTATGCTCCAGACCAGAAGTGTATCCCTCACTGGTAAGATCAGACCATAAACTAATCTCACTGGATATTCACATCCCGACCCCACCCCCTGCCCAGAAAACCACAGTGAAAAACTTCTCTAAAGCAAATTTCACATGCCTCAAAACCGAGGCGAAATCCTTCAAAGCCCCCAGGCCTGTGGAAAATACGGCCCAGACCGCAGAATCCTTTATAAACGCATTCTATGAACACCTTCGGGAATGCATGGATCATGCAATCCCAAATAAAACCAAGACCCAATCCTCCAAAGGCAGACGTCCTGTCTGGTGGACCCCAGCCATAAACAAACTATACAATAGAAGGAGGAAGCTACTACATGATAGAGAAAAATCCCCAAAAGGGAAGGCATCTCTGATCAGTATTAGCAAAAAACTACGGGCACTCATAAAATCGTCTAAGGCCAGCTTCGAGAGAAAAATTGCACAGGACACTAAGGATAATCACAAGGCTTTCTTTAGTTATGTTAGGAACCTGGGTGGGAATTCCCAGATATGCTCAGAATTAGTCCAAAATGACAAAAAATACACCGAGCCCACAGACATTGCCAACATCCTAGCTGACAGGTTCAGTGCAAACTTCTCCCCTCTCCCCACCAAAACAGCAAATATCTATCCCAACAGAGTGCGGCCCCCCTGATATCTCAGATGCTCAGGTAAGAGCCGCCCTCTCCAAAGCAAAAACACAGAATCAATGGGACCAGATGGTGTCCCGGGCTGCGCCCTACATGAACTCCAAGAAGAGCTAAACCCAAACATAAAACTACTGTTCAATCTTAGCCTTACTACAGGATATGTACCCAAAGAGTGGCGTGCAGCAACAGTGGTCCCTCTCCACAAAGGTGGTGCCTCAACGGATCCTGGAAACTATCGCCCCATAAGCCTGACTAGCTTGGTCTGCAAAGCTATGGAAAGGATCATCATGGACCTCATAAATAAAGATATTGGGGACCTACAGACACTGGATCCTACCCAGTTTGGCTTTGTTAAGGGCAGATCCTGCCTCTTAAACCTGGTCGATTTCTTTGAAACAGTCACCAAGGCCATTGACGAGGGGAAGGTGGTCCACACAGCCTACCTGGACCTCGCAAAAGCCTTCGATACAATACCCCACTCGGGCATTATAGATGAGCTCACCAGCTTAAATATAAACCCCTATGACACTAGATGGGTTGCAAACTGGCTCAAGGACAGAACCCACATGGTTAGAATTGCTGGAGCCAAGTCAGACTCCAAACCAGTTACAAGTGGCATCCCACAAGGCTCAGTCCTGGGACCTCTCTTGTTCGGTATATATTTCTCAGCGGTACAGGCCAAAACAGAAGGACTGTGGCTGACCAAGTTCGCAGATGACTGCAAACTGGGTGCCATAATCAACTCTCCAGCCGACACAAGCATCCTCCAAAAGGGCCTCATAGAAACAGACAACTGGTGCCAGAGCCATGGCCTCAAGCTAAACGCCAAAAAGTGTATAGTCATCCCTTTGGCAAAAACAAAGTGCCCACAAATTACCACATAGGTGGTAATCCATTAAGTACAGAAGAAGTCATTAGGGACCTGGGGACCCAAGTTGATAGCAATCTCTCATTTGACAACCACGTGGCCAAAGTGGTTAGAAAAACATTTTATATAGCCCACCTAATCATGAAGGGATTCACATCTAGATCAGGGAGGTCATCGCCTCTTTACCCATCCCTCATCAGGCCCATAATTGAGTACAATACCCCTTTGGGATGTACCTTACCAGACACCTGCAACAACTGGAAAGACCCCAAAAGTACCTCACCAAGAGGATCAAAGGGCTCAAACAGATGCCATATGCTGCCCGGTTAAAGAAACTCCAGCTCTACTCAGTGGCATACCGCCTGCTCAGAGGCGATCTGTGCCTGACGTATAAAGCCATGTCCAACCCAGAATTAATGGACATGCTGCACCTCAGAAAATCCAAATCCCATCGAGCTACGCGCTCGAGAGACTTGAACCTCAGCACTGAAATAAATAGGAAATGCTGGAGGGACAGATTCATAACCCAGAGGCTCCCTTCACTCTGGAATAAAATCCCAGTCCAGGTTAGGCAGAGTCCCACATTGACTCTCTTTAAGAGGAATCTTGATGAGTGGATGGGAGATCGTAGGTTTACCCCGGCTATCACTTCTGTGTTACTGTTAGACAGAGGCACAGTATACTAACCTCAAAAAACGCATAGCAAAATTAATTTAAAATGGGTGGCGAAAGCCAAACACACTCTGGCTAGGCTTATAAATGCCCTAGGGCAGATGGCCTAGTATGAACCTATGAACCTATGAACATTCACAGGATCTAGAAGCAATGATTCCTGTCATACCATGCCTATGCCTAGAGTTCCTTTGGTGGGTAGAGGCCTGCCACCAAAACAAGGGACTACCATTCACACTATCCCCTGCTGCTCAAACCTTGACAACAGATGCATCAGACTATGCATGGGGGGCTCACTTGGATGGGAAGTGCATTCAAGGCAAATGGAACCCAACTCAAGTGCACCTACACATAAATCAAAAGGAAAGGTTAGCTGTACAGAATGCACTGACAGCCTTCAAGGACCACATTCTTCCAGGGCAACTAATGGTAAAGACAGACAACACCACGGTCATGTGGTACATAAACAAGTGGGGGGGTAACCATTCTTACCCCCTCTGCAGACTAGCCATGGCATTGTGGGGCACAGCCTTGAGCTACCAAGTGAATCTACAAGCTCAATTCCTGCCAGGAAAACTAAATACACTGGCAGATGGACTAAGCAGAAACCTTATGGACCCACATGAGTGGACTGGAAACAAGGATTTTCAACATATTCACAAGCAAATGGGGGAGCCCAGATATAGACCTTTTTGCCTCCCCCCAGAACCATCAATTGGAAAAATTTTCAACAAGGATTCCCCACAAACTAGCTTGTAAAAGAGGACGCTCTATCCATCAGTTTATGTCATTCCTCCTCTGCCTCGGCTCTCCAAAGTACTACTAAAGATCAAACAGGACAAGCCAAGGATGATCTTAATTGCACCAGACTGGCCACGACAACACTGGCTCCCTCTCCTGCGCAGTGTGTCACGCTTGGCCCATGACACCTGCCTCAGACTCCTTCCCTGTTGTCTCAGCAGGAGAACCAGATTCTGCACCCTCAGCTGCAAACCTTGAACCTAACAGCCTGGCTAATTACCTAATCTCTCTTTAACTACCCCTCAGCAAATCAGTGATGGATATCATTTTAAAGGCTAGGAGGCCTAATACTAGAAAATCTTATGCTGCAAAATGGAAAAGATTTTGTACCTGGAACCAATCTCAAGGGATGAGTGCAGCAGTGCCCAATTTACCTCAGATTCTACAATATTTGACTGAGATGCTGCATAAGGGCCTGCCCTTTTCCTCCAGCAAAATCCATGCCTCAGCCATTTCAGCTCATTATAACACAGAGCGTCCCCTCTTCTATCACCCACTGCTCAAGCAGTTCCTGAGAGGGGCCAAAAATTTAAGGCCACCCAGGAGAGTGCCAACTCCTGCCTGGGACCTTAACTTTGTCTTGGAGAAATTCGCTCTTCCTTCTTTCGAGTCAGCTGCTACTGCAGATTTAAAATTCCTTTCCTGGAAAATGGCTTTCCTTTTAGCAATCACTGCTACAAGATGGGTATCTGAATTACAGGTCCCTTATGGCAGTGGAGCCTTTCATTATCTTTCATGCAGACAGGGTGTCCCTCAGAACCAATCCCTCCTTCGTGCCCAAGGTGGTATCCAGTGTGGCTCTTAATCAGTCCATTCATTTGCCTACCTTCTTTCCTAACCCTCAGAACAAAGGGGCATGGATACTGCACTTCTTAGATATGCACAGACAACTTAGATTCGACTTGGACAGGACTAAACCTCAAAGGAAATCTGAACAGTTGCTGGTGGAATTTGCTGCAGGGACAAAGGGGAAAGCTATTTCAAAGCAAACCATTTCAAAATGGATAGGCCAGTGCATTCATTTCTGCTATAAGCACCATGGAAAACTTATCCCACAGGGCATCAGACCCCATTCAACCAGGGCTGCATCTACCTCTACAGCCTTTCTCAGGGGTGTCCCTACTAGGGACATCCTAGAAGCTGCTATCTGGAGTTCTGTACATACTTTCACCAAGCATTATCATTTGCCAATTTTCTATAAATCCAGAGCTGGTTTTGCCTCTGCAGTGTTGCAGGGCCTTATAGCTGGTCTTAATTCTATTTAAATTCCTCCACCCAATCTTAGCTTTGGGAATCTACCCAAATGTAATGACTGCAACAGTGAAACACGAAGAACTTAGTACAGTTGTGTACACTTAGTATAAATGTAGATGTTCGAGTTTATTCACTGTTGCAGTCCTGGTTACCCTCCCGCCAGCCCCCTTTTCTCCTTTTGGCTATACCTCTACTCTCACTTACTATGCTCAAAAAGCTTTTTGGTGTATTTGCTTTTTTGTTGGAGGTATATCCTTGTATTATAGATTTAATTGCTTCCCATTAGGGGGCACCTGACATCTGGGGCAAGAAAAACTGATGTAATGGCGTCGGCTGCATGTTTTATACCCCTGATGACCTGACATCATGGAAGAAGGGACAGCAACTGACGCAGGACCCAAGACTTTGTTAATCAGGCTGACCGAGGGCTACTGCAAAGGAGATAACCCAAATGTAATAACTGCAACACTGAATACACTCGAACATCTACTTTTATGGTAAGTGTACACAACTGTACTTTTCTTTGTATGAGGAATCCTTAGCATATTCTACCGAGATTCCATCCCCTATAAAGTACACTTCTCCTGAAGAGGAATCTACTTGTCCAGATTCTTCTATTAAGATTTGTTTTGGAGATACTATTGTTAAATGAAGATGTGCAAAAGAGCTATTATGACCTCTTACAAATCTCCTTCTCCATATGCTGTCCCTCCAGTTTTTCCTGCTTTATTGGATGCTTTTTCTTCAGCATCTCCTGCTCTGGATTCTCAGCAGTCTGCTCCTAAGTAGCCTGACCAGTTCTGTAAAGTGCCTGAGGATTGCAAATTTATGTACAAGTGTCCATCTTCTGATCCTTCAGTGGTCTCGGTGGCTTTGGATAAGGCCTCTAAATTACTGCCCTCCATTAAACATCTTAAACATCTTCCCTCTGATAAGTAAAGCAGGACTGTGGAAAGACTGGGTAAGAAGGTCTATACTTCTGCCACCCTGGCCTTTCGCGCTGTTAATTGCCAAACTCATATGACTGGTTATGCTTTGGCTCTCCTTTTCCAGGCTACTCAAGTTATTTCTAATCTTCCTAACTCTGAGGGAAAACTTCTACCATGTCTTTTTAGGGGCTTCCTTGCAGGTAGCTTGCCACTCCTTTAAGTGCAGCTATGAAGCAGCAGAATCTTGCTCTAGGGCTGCTACTTCAGGATCTGTATTTAGGAGATACTCCTAGCTAAGGCTTCAGCCTCTGCCAGATAACATTAAAACAAAGTTGATGAATGCTCCTCTGGATAATAATGCTTTGTTTGGTTCTGCTGCTACTGATTTGTTTAAGTCCTTGCAGGAGAAAGTCAAGGAGTTACAGGACTTGAAACATCTCTTTGCGTCTCCTGTTCCAAAGTTCCAAAGGAACTATCCTTCCAAGCCAGTTATTGTTCATAGACATGCTTGTCCTCCATCTAAAAGTAAGAAAAGTGGTAGGTGGGTTCCTCCAGCTAAGCCTTCTTAGATTGCCCCTGCTCAAAAGCAACCCTTTCTTATCAATTCTCACAGCCTCATTCCTCTCTCTCTCTCTCTCTCTTTGTCTTTCCCTGTCTCTTCCAGTTTGGTCAAGCATAACACTAGACTCATGGGTTCTTTCCATAATTCAAAACTGGTATTTCATGGTTTGGAAATCCCTTTCTCACTTCATGGGCATTCCTCAACCACCTCAGGAACAGTTACATTTATTTCCAGAAGTGCTTCAAGAACTGTTCCACCAGGAACTATTCAAGAAGTTCTTCAGGCCCACAGGGGAAAAGGGTTTTATTCCAGAATGTTTCAGGTTTCCAGAAAGGAGAGTCTTTGGAGACCCATTCTGGATCTTTCACACGTAAACACCTTTCTAAAGGTCTCTTGCTTTCGCATGCTGTCTCTTCAAACTATGTTCCCTTTAATCCTTGCTCAGGCTTTCATGGCATCTCTGGATATCACAGATGCATACTTTCACATACCTATTCGTCATCTTTTCAGGAATTATTTTACATTTCTCTGTTGCTTCCTGACATTTTCAGTTCTCTGCATTGTCCTTTGGCCTCTCTACTGTCCCAAGGATATTCACCAAACGCCTACCTTCTGTAATTGCTTTTTGCAGGTTTCAAGGCATTCCGGTTTTCCCTTCCTTGGATGCTCTCCTGTTTCAAGCATCTTCTCCATAGACATTACTGCAAAATCTTCACTTTGCCATTACTCTTTTACAAAGTTCGGAGCTCCTGAT
The DNA here is from genome assembly GCF_019279795.1 of Protopterus annectens. NCBI lineage: Eukaryota > Metazoa > Chordata > Ceratodontiformes > Protopteridae > Protopterus > Protopterus annectens. The sequence continues at coordinate 1,868,562,239 of NC_056732.1, forward strand.
ACATTTCAAACAGTCCACTCTTATCCCTTCTCAAGATCATGACTTCCTGGTGTGCTGGATTCAGACGGAATCTATGCTGGCATCACTGCCTCCTACAAAAGTCTTGATTATTACTTCCTTCTTTCAAAACCTTCTTCCTGTGATCTCTCTCTCTCTCTCACAGCCAGAGAGTTTCTACAACTTACAGGATTTATGGCATCGACCATCCCTATGCTGCATTTAGCCAAACTCCGCATGAGGAAATTGCAGTGGTTTCTGAAATGTTTGGCTTCAGCATACACATCCACTAGAACTTTCACTTCCACTTCTTCCCTGTCTAAAGAAGGAGCTTCATTGGTGGATTCAGCAAATGTCTATGAACCCAGGCCTTCCTTTGCATCCTCTTCTTCCCTGTCAAGAACTATTTGCAGATGCTTCAGTGGTAGATTGTAGAGCAGCTTTTGGCACAATAAAAGTACAGGGGGTCTGGTCCTCTCATCAGTAAACAGAACACATCAACATCAAAAAGATGAGAACGCTTCTGCTGGCCCTTCAGGCCTTCCATTTTCTGTTTTCCCTGGGTCTTCTCAAAGTGCTTCCAGACAACATCACAGGCCTGTGGTATGTAAACAAATGGGGGAACAAAATCTTACCTTCTGTCCTGGTATGGGAGCTTGCAGTTCAGTATTATGTGACTTTGCAGGCAGTTTATATCCCCTCAGGTCAAAACAATGTGGCAGACTTTCTGACCAGATCCTTGACTCAGTCACATGAATGGATGTGTTTCTGGACATTGTCCACAAATGGGGTGCGATGATAGCAGATACTGTCAGCTATGCCAGGAGAAGGGTAGTGGATGTATAACATATGCCAGCACAGCTAGCTGGAATTTTGTAAAAAAAATATATGTCATTTGTATATCGGTCGAAGCCCAGGTTAACAATGACCGCCACCAGTACTGTTAGCCAACAGGGTGCTGGCAAAAATTGGGCTACTGTTGGCCGAAGGAGGAGAAGAGGCAGAAGGCATGCCCAAAGGTAGGTAAAGGCTAGGACTGTGATAGTGAGGGTCGGAACTTTGAATGTTGGCAGTATGACTGGTATAGGGAGAGAGCTAGCTGATGTGATGGAGCGAAGGATGGTTGGTATATTGTGTGTGCAAGAGACCAGATGGAAGGGGAGCAAGGTTAGGTGTATTGGAGGCGGTTTCAAATTGCTTTATCATGGTGTGGATTGGAGGAGAAATGGCGTAGGCATTATCCTGAAGGAACAGTATGCTAAGAGTGTTTTGGTGGTGAAAAGAGTGTCAGAGTGATGTTTATGAAGCTGGAAATTGATGGTGTAATGATGAATGTTGTTAGTGCATATGCTCCACAAGTTGGGTGTGCGATGGATGAGAAAGAAACATTTTGGAATGAGTTGGATGAAGTGGTGATGACTGTACCCAAGGGTGAGAGACTGATGATTGTAGCAGATTTCAATGGGCATGTTGGTGAAGGGAACAGAGGGGATGAGGAAGTGATGGGTAGGTATGATGTTGAGCAAAGGAATGCAGAATGTCAGATGGTAGTGGATTTTGCGAAAAGGATGGACATGGTTGTGATGAATATGTATTTTAACACAAGGGAGGAGCATAGGGTGACATACAAGAGTGGAGGAAGATGCACACATGTGGATTATATCTTATGTAGAAGGGCCAATCTGAAGGAGATTGGAGACTGTAAGGTGGTGGCAGGGGAAAGTGTAGTTAGGTAGCATAGGTTGGTGGTTTGTAGGATGACATTGGTGATCAAGAAGAGGAGGATAAGTGTGAGGGCAGCACCAAGGATCAAATCGTGGAAATTGAAAAAGGGTAATTGTGAGGTGATGTTCAGGGAAGAGTTAAGGGCACTGGGTGGCAGTGATGTGTTACCGAATAGCTGGGTAACTACAGCAGAGCTAGTAAGAGAGATGGCTAGAAGGGTGCTTGGTGTGACATCTCAAAAGAGGAAGGAGGACAAGGAGACCTGGTGGTGGAATGAAGGCGTACAGGAGAGTATACAGAGAAAGAGGTTGGTGAAGAAGTGGGGTTGTCAAAGAGATGAAGAAAGTAGACAAGAGTATAAGGAGATGAGGTGCATGGCAAAGAGAGAGGGGGCGAAGGCTAAGGATAAGGCGTATGAAGAGTTGTATAAAAGGTTGGACACTAAGGAGGGAGAAAAGGACCGGTACCGATTGGCTGGACAGAGGGACCAAGCTAATAAAGATGTGCAGCAGGTAAGGGTTATAAAGGATAATGAGAGAAATGTAGTCACAAGCAAGGAGAGTGTGTTGAGCAGATGGAAAGAGTACTTTGAGGGGCTGATGAATGAAGAGAATGAGAGGGAGAGAAGGTTGGATGATGTGCGGATAGTGAATCATGAAGTGCAGCGGATTAGCAAGGAGGAAGTAAGGATGGCTATGAAGAGGATGAAGAACAGAAAGGCTGTTGGTCCAGATGACATACCTGTGGAAACATGGAGGTGTTTAAGTGAAATGGCAGTGGAGTTTTTAACTAGATTGTTTAATGAAATCTTGGAAAGTGAAAGGATGCCTGAGGAATGGAGAAAAAGTGTTTTGGTACCGATTTTTAAGAATAAGGGTGATGTACAGAGCTGTAGTAACTACAGAGGGATTAAACTGATCAGTGAAGTTATGGGAAAGAGTAGTGGAAGCTAGGTTAAGAAGGGAGGTGATGATTAGTGATCAGCAGTATGGTTTCATGCCAGGAAAGAGCACTACAGATGCGATGTTTGCTCTGAGAGTGTTGATGGAGAAGTACAGAGAAGGTCAGAAGAAGTTGCATTGTGTCTTTATGGATTTAGAGAAAGCATATGACAGGGTGCCTAGAGAGGAGTTGTGGTATTGTATGAGGAAGTCGGGAGTGCCAGAGAAGTATGTAAGAGTGGTACAGGATATGTACAAGGGTAGTGTGACAGTGGTGAGGTCTGAGGTTGGAGTGACAGATTCGTTTAAGGTGGAGGTGGGATTACATCAAGGATCAGCTCTGAGCACTTTCTTATTTGCAATGGTGATGGACACGACAGACGAGATCAGACAGGAGTCCCCGTGGACTATGATGTTTGCAGATGACATTGTGATCTGTAGTGAGAGTAGGGAACAGGTGGAGGAAACCCTGGAGAGGTGGAGACATGCTCTAGAGAGAAGAGGAATGAAGGTCAGCAAGACTAAGACAGAATATATGTGTGTGAATGAGGGGGAGGATAGAGGAATGGTGAGAATGCAGGGAGTAGAGGTGGCGAAGGTGAATCAGTTTAAGTACTTGGGATCAACCGTGCAGAGTAATGGTGAGTGTGGAAGAGAGGTGAAGAAGAGACTATAGGCAGGATGGAGTGAGTGGAGAAGAGTGTCAGGAGTAATTTGTGACAGATGAGTACCAGTAAGAGTGAAAGGGAAGGTCTACAAGAGGGTAGTGAGACCAGCTATGTTATACGGGTTGGAGACAGTGGCACTGACAAAAAGGCAGGAGTCAGAAGTTGACGTGGCAGAGCTGAAGATGTTAAGATTTGCACTGGGTGTGACGAGGATGGACAGGATTAGGATAAGTATATTAGAGGGTCAGCCCAGGTTGGAAGGTTTTGAGACAAAGCCAGAGAGGCAAGATTACATTGGTTTGGACATGTGCTGAGGAGGGATGCAGAGTATATTGGGGAAAAGATGCTAAGGATGAAGTTGCCAGGTAACAGGAAAAGAGGAAGGCCTAAGATAAGGTTTATGGATGTGGTGAGAGAGGACATGCAGGTGGTTGGTGTGACAGAGGAAGATGCAGAGGACAGGAAGAAATGGAAACAGTTGATCTGCTGTAGCGACCCCTAATGGTAGATGCCGAAAGAAGAAGAAAAGTAATCTTCGTAGTGCGTCCTGTAACTGCGTATTGCTGTAGTGTGATAAAGTAGTTAGGTAGGTGTTCTAACCCCAGACCTGGCAACTGTGTGTGTGTGTGTGTTTGTCTGACTGACTAGAGAGCAATGCCTTTTAGGCTGCTCAAACTCTGTACAAATCACATACTCAACTTTGGCAAGGCTGCAGATGTCACCCACCTAGAAATAAACCTCTGGGAAGGTCATAGTTCAGTAATCTCTGTAGCACGTCCTGTAACTGCGTAGTGCTGTAGTGTGACTTAGAACCATGGTAGGGTTCCATCTCCACCCATGGGAGTTCTAGATGTTTTGTGTTTGTTTCAATGTCTGTATAGGGAGCAATGCATTGTAGGCTAGTCACCTGCAGTACAGATAAAACGCCCTTCTTTGGTAGTCCTGCTGATGTCATTCATCGTGAAATACACCTTTGGGTAAGAAGTACTCCAGTAATGTCCATGGCGTGTACTATAACTGCGTAGTGCTGTAATGTAATATACAAGTTAAGTAGGGGGTTCTACTCCCAGGCATGACGTGTTGTGCTTGCAACTCGTATCCTGTCTACAGGTGGGTGTGAGTGTGTGATACCTGTGGGCAATATGGAGGGGGTTTTGCTTATCACTTTTATGGTGACCCTAATGTCAACCATACAGGGATAACAGATGTAAATTAGCTGAGAGGCTGGGGTGCAAAGCCATATCCATACATGTGGCATCAAGGCCAGCCAATCACAGTTAGCACCCCCTACTATTACCCAGAGCACACACTCAATCCATGTGTCATACACACACACATGCCTAGGCAACAGCCAATATGTGGGTAGTACCCTGCATATTGGCCACTGAAAGGAACTATGCAGTGATAGCAGTGGGCTACAGAGGCCATGTCACCCTGCCCATCTGTCCAATATGCACATACATGCAGACAGTGCACCTCCACCTTGTTCCCCAATGGACACCTGCACCACCTTTGGTGCCTTCACATGTGACTCACAACAGACATACCATGTGTGACACCATGCCCTGTATGGACAGATGACACTGGCATCAGGGAATGCTGTTAGCAAGTTATCAATGTAGGGGCAGGGTAAACCTGATGCTCATTACCAGTTCCTGCCAGAGGTGACCAAGCCTGGCACATCTGATGATAATCTGTGTTCACCATATGGGCCAGACACCCCAGGTACAGTTCCACATGTCACTGCACATGCATGTGGGAGGTGTGCACATCCCAGACATCATCCATGTCACGGACTAAGGAACACATACATGGCAAGTGATGCACAGCATTGGCTACACACAATAGTCACCCAGGTGACTGGATGGGGGATGCAATACCCACCTGTGTGGGCAAATGCATAAACTACAGGCCTGGCCCACAATGCAGACTGTTGTCATGTGCCCTGATGCCAAGGTATACCCATCACCTACCCTTGTATAGCCTGCTGGCATGCATGACCACCACACACCCATGCAGACATGCACGTCAGAACTGGCACCCTGTGTGTTCGTGTGTGTGTTGTATGGTGCGTATGTCCACATCCACACTCACTACAACCCCCCAGGGCATACTGAAGCATGCTGTCTGATGTCTGACACCTCCTCATACTCCTTGCCCATACGACCTCCATGTGGCCCATGGGGTGCATGTGATACCTGTACATTGATGTGTTGTGGCAATCCCAGTAGTGATGAGTAGCACTCCTGGCCCTGCCAAGTGTGTCAATGTGTGTGCGTCCCTGTGTGAGTGTGCCTGTGTTGATGCTGGCACCTGTTAATGCAGACAGACAAGTGTACGTAATGTACCATATATCTACCATATCCCTGTTGCAGATGTCACTCACCATCACAAATATGTTCTGAGTGCTTCACAGCAGGTAACTTATGTGGTGCATCCAAAAACTGCAGTGCATAGTTGTTGGGGGTTTGATACCCTGTGCTGGTAGGTGTGTGACACAAACATGCTTCTGTTTTACTCACCATCCCCTCCCTGACATGTATTCGCCTCTGTCTGCTTCCCCACTCCCTCTCTGGTGGATGTGGAGACCCACACCTGCTATGCATAGGCAGCAGCATGTGTATTTCAAGTGATGCTCATGATCAGCTGATGGCCTCTGCACGAATTGCAGCCCTCCCCTAGCTGATTGCATGTGGAACAGCTGTGGTAACATTCCCATAGCCATTTGCTTGGAAACACACTCCAATACCTAGGAACATCATGGTGGTGTTGGCCCATTTCATTCACTGTGAGCTAGAACTAGATCTGTTGTTTGGCAAACCGCATCTCAGATGGATTGGGGATTTACCTCTAACAACATACACTGTGGAAAGAGGCCAACAAACAAGAGGGGGGTGTGCCTGACCTAACTACAGACTGTATGTGCTGCCATACTGCATTTGGAGTAATGTTGGCTTAACAGTGTTTGTCTGGATATGCCTGTTGTACATGTCGCAATACCTGCCATGTCAGATCCATGTATATGAGGAATCCCTATCTGCAGGGTCATCTGCAGACGGGGCAGTGTTGTGCCTTTGGTTTCATGTGTTAGCCACGGTGCATCTGTCTGTGGAAATTCAGAAGGTAGTGTGAGGACTGCAGTCTGTAGAAGGTGAAGGCCATGACAGTTACTGACTCCATATCCCTCAAAGGACATATGTTGCAACAAACCCCTTTATAATGGTAAATGTATGAGTTTATCACAAGCAACATGTCTATACTGGCTCTGAGTATGTGCTGTCAAACACACCTCTGTCAACCGTTGTACAGATGATGTGCATGAAGTGGTGCATCTGTGCTTTACACCATAAATAGTGTCATCATCTCTGATGACTAGGCAGTGATATATCAGACTGCCACACATGCACTGTACAAATGATGTGCATGAAGTGGTGCATATGTGCTTTACACCATAAATAGTGTCATCATCTCTGCTGACAAGGCAGTGATATATCAGACTGCTACACATGTCATGTACAGTAGGGGGTCATATTACATGACATAACCTGGACAGTCTGTGGATGTTTGTACAGTACTGAGGTCTGTGTAGTGATGGTAAATGTCAGCAGTGTGTGTATTGATAATATGTACTTTAGCCTGTGTACAGACTGTGGTGGATGTAATTGTTCTAGCTCCCCTTCTATGTGATGTTACATGCTGCTGCACTGTATGGTACCATTTGCCGTACATGTTTGTATGGCCATACACACACATGTCCCATACCACAGACAGCCATCAGACCAAAGTGTGTAGCAGCTCAGTATATGTACGGCATTCTTTGAGTGGCACATATGAGGATGGTGTCGAACAGATAGTCCATATACTTAATGTTATGCTAGCTTACCATGTGTGGCTGTGTTCACATTGGTTGTGGTTATTCACTTTCACGCAGGTGTATCTTACCCTGTGCTGTGACATGGCTGTTGAGCCTGCTATATATGTAGGTACATGTGCATTCCCCCATAGGAGATGTAGGCCGGTGTTGAGCCAGTCTGCATGTAGCCTGAACAGTGCATTGTGACATGCCTAGCAGCTTTGTGTACTTACCTCCCACCTAGTGAGTTTGTACAGAGTGTAGATAGAGGCTGGTGAACTACACACCTGCAGTAAATACTGTTGATTGTTTGGTATAACGTGGGCCAGTCTGTCTTCACTATTGTACAATTTGAAAGGCTTGGCCTGGACAGCAACAGTTGTGAACCTTTCCAGACTACTGTAGTAGTGAAACAGTTTCACAGTTGCAGTACTCTGTTTATATGGCTGTCAGTATCTGAGCAGCTTTATGACATGGCATATAGAACTGTTATAGTACACAAGTAAAGGATTCCCATGTCTGCAAACCTATGTGTGGTGTCTTTCCTATGGGTATATGTTGCAGGCAATGATTGACAATTGTATGGGTGGCCCATACAGTGTCCAGTTGTTCAGGTGTTAACAGTAGGCATAGTGGCCATTCCATATTATGTGCACCTTCTACATATATACCTTCTTGTACATATGTCTGTGTGTGTATGTGTAGTCACATGTATATATATATATATATATATATATATATATACATGTATATATATATATATATATATATATATATATATATATATATATATATATATCTGCATATCTGTGTCTGTGTATCTGTATCTTAGGGATGTTGATGGCTTCCACACAGTACATGTCCTATGGGAGGCAGACTGTACTTGGTAGTGTATTGCAGGGCACACGTGTTTGGCTGTGGGGGGATGCCTATCCGTACAATACGTATAGTGTGAGGGGCCTTTCAACCCCAATACTGATGCATGTGGACATATGTGTATTTGTTAATCTGTCATTGCTATGTTCAGATGTATGGCCATATATACCTATACAGATATATATATATATATATATATATATATATATATATATATATATATATATATATATATATGTCTGCTAATATATATATATATATATATATATATATAAATATGTCCGTATATACCTACATAGATACATATCTGCGTACACATATCTAACATGCTGTGTATATGTAGACATATAGGTGTAGACACATATGTGTGTCAATTTAGGCATATGCATGTATATATGTGCATATATATTGATATATATGCATACAGCTTTAGAAATTACTATATATATATATATATATATATATATATATATATATATATATATATATGTATTATATAAACCTATAAAAGTAGCCGACTCCAAATCCAGCTCCAGACAAGTGCAGTACCTCAGGGTTGAGTCCTGGGACCGCTCTTGTTTGGCATCTACTTCTCTAAGGGACTCTGGATAACAAAGTTCGCAGATGACTGCAAACTGGGAGCCAATTACCATATAGGTGTCAGTACACTAAACACCGAAAGTTTGTTAAGAGACTTAGGGACACAGGTGGACAGTGGTCTCACCTTCGATAACCACATCGCCACAACAGTCAGGAAATCCTTCTATGTGGCACACCTCATCACTAAGGGCTTTTCATCCAGAAAAAAGGAGGTCATTGTCCCACTGTACTCATCCCTCATTAGACCCATTATAGAATACAATGCCCCATTTGGTATGTACCTCTCAAGACATCTGCAACAACTGGAAAGGCCACAGAAATACCTCACTAAAAGAATCAAAGGCCTAAAGCAGATGCCCTACGCTGACCGCTTTAAAAAACTCCAGCTATACTCTGTCGCATATCGTCTACTCAGAGGCGATCTTTGCTTAAAAAACAAGGCCATGTCAAACCCAGAGCTGTTGGACATGCTACACTTAAAGAAATCCCAATCCTTCAGAGCTGCACGCTCCAGGGATCTAAACCTTGTCATCACAATAAACAAAACATGCTGGAGGGATAGGTTCCTGACCCAGAGACTCCCCCAGACTCTGGAATAGGTTGCCCATACATGTCAAGCAGAGTGCCTCTTTGGTCCTCTTCAAAAGGAACCTTGACGATTAGATGGGAGAAAGAAAATTTATCCCGGGGATCACGTCAGTCGCCCTGCCAGACAGGGGTCCAGGGAAGTAAATAGTTTGGGAAGAAATAGCCAGGGAATTGTCATGGCTAGGCTTGTATAGGCCCTAGGGCTGATAGCCTAGTACCAACCTATGACTCACTCCAAGCATCCTCAGGCATCCCAACCTTTTAGTCCACACACATTGGTGAAATGAGTTACCACTAAGACACTATTCCCAATTTTTGGATTGTCCTACCTGGGACAAACATGTCTTTGTTTCATGATTAGATTTAGAGGGTCAACACCGTTGCTCCCACTGGTGGTAATCCGCTAGTATTTGGAGAAGCAGTGTTTTGGTCAGCTCTCTGCCCATCCTCATTCCCCTGTTCTGTGGTACAGATGACCCAGGGTAGGCATTTTGATGCAAATGCTCTTGTCCTACCACCAGTGGGACAGTGTTATAATGGTTGCTTTTATTAATGACACATGTCTTTTTGTCCAAGTCTTGATATAACCTAAGACAAAAGCGATACAGGGGTTACCAGTGTTTTCCTTTTGATAATGTTTTAGATGCTTATTTTGTCAAACCATTCATTCTTACTTACACACACACACACACACACATATATATATATATATATATATATATATATATATATATATATATATATATCTGTACATTTGTATCTACATACACACACATACATGTAGATATGTAAATGCATTTCTTGTACTGTGGTATGACTGTGCGGGATGCGATATTTGAGGTAACATCATATTTGTTCATGTCTGCCATGGCTTAGTGGTAAATCACATTGGTTGTGGTGTGCAGGGTCTTATGTTTGAGCCTTGCAGGAGAAGTTTATTTTGTTGCTGGGCAGGACAAGGGCTATTGCATACACAGTGGGTAAGGCACTTTTAAGCAGTTGTAAGCGGGTGTGCACGGGTTTGCGCGACAGTAAGCAGTGGTAACTTACACTCAGTTACCTTCGTGATTGCTTAACCTGTGTAGGCAGTGCTTGTTTCCATGCAAACAGGCTGAAACCCGCTCACTGCTGCTTACAAGTGCTTACTCCCACTTACCCCTGCGCTAATTTCTTTAAAAGAAATGAAAAAAGGGGTGATAGGAAAGTGGTGAAAAAGGAGCACATAGAGGGAAGGACAGTAGGCAAGGTAGCTAGGGATGTGCAAGAAGGGTGTACGGAAGGTCCATAGCTGTCTATTTCTTCTACAGCAACGGCTGTGCATATGCAATGAATTTGGAGGTACATTTGGACACTCAAACTTCTGAGAGAAGGGTGAGGACAAAGTACAGTTTTGTACCTACCATAAATGTAGATGTTCGAGTGCTCATACAGCTGCAGTCATAACAGATGGGTTATCCTGCCATCAGGCGGGTCCTCAGTCGGCCGAATTCCAAAGTCTAAGTCTGGCGTCGGCTGTCGTCGCTTCTTCCCTGACGTCAGTGTGGCAGGGGTACAAAAGAGGCAGCCAATGCCATTTTCTTCAGTTTTTCTTGCCCCAGATGTCAGGTGCCCCCATAAGGAAGGCAAACATAATGTTATGCAAAAATGCAATGTTGATAAATCAAAAACAGTAGTTGCAAACAAATACACCATAAAAGAATACCCCAAAAAGGTTATATGAAAAGTGTTTGTCATAAGACCTGTCCTAAGAGGGGATGGAGGGAGGGAAACCTAGACTGCAGCTGTATGAGCACTCGAACATCTATATTTATGGTAGGTACAAAACTGTACTATGTTCATCGTGCATACAGCTGCAGTCATAACAGATGGGTAGAATCCCAAAGCTAAGTAAGGGTGGTAGGCACTAAGTGGAACTCAGAGGGGCTAGGATGCCCTGCAGGACTGCTGTGGCAAAGCCCACTCTAGATTTCGAGTATAGTGGGAGGTGATAGTGCTTGGAGAAAGTGTGCACTGAACTCCAGGTGGCTGCTTCCAAAATGTCCTTGGTAGGGACCCCCCTGAGGAAGGCTGCAGAGGTAGCTGTGGCTCTGGTGGAGTGGGATCTGATGCATGCAGGTACAGTTTTTCCATGAAATGAGAAACAAAAGCGTATGCAGTGGGGTATCCATTTTGAAATTGTCTGTTTAGAAATAGCCTTTCCTTGAGCACCTGCAGCATAGGACACAGAGAGTTGCTCAGATTTCCTGAATGGCTTTGTCCTGTCTAAATAGTAACAAAGTTGTCTGTGAATGTCCAAGGAATGTAGTAGTCTTTCCCCTTTGTTTTGTGGATTAGGCTAAAAGGTAGGTAAGTGGATAGTCTGATTCAAAGCTACACTGGATACTACCTTTGGCATAAAGGTAGGGTTGGTTCGTAAGGAAACTCTGTCCTGATGGAAAATGATGAATGGTTGCAAAGCCATGAGGGCCTGTAGCTCTGAAACCTGCGTGCTGAGGTGATAGCCAGAAGAAAGGTTGTTTTCCATGACAAGTACTGTAACTCTGTTGAAGAAGCTGGCTCTAAGGGAGGAAGGGTCAGCTTTTCCAATACGAAGTTGAGGTCCCAAGCAGGGACTGGTGGTTTCCTTGGGGGTTTTATATTCTTTGCCCCTCCGAGGAACTGCCTTAAGAGAGGATGAGAGAATAAAGAGGATCTGTGTTGTATTGTGCAGAAATGGCTGAAGCATGGATCTTGATGGAGGAGAAGGAAAGTCCATTGTTTAACATCTCAGCTAGGTACTTGTAAAATTTGAGGTATATTTACTACCCAAGGATTCTGTCCCTTTTCTTGATTCCAGGCACAACATCGTTTCCATTTGGCGGAGTAGGCCTTTCTAGTAGAAGGTCTTCTGGCATCCAAGATGACATCCTGCACCTCCTTGGAGAGGAGAAACTGTTGGGAAATCAAGGAATTCTCCATGCAGCTAGATTTAGAGTTTTGAGATGGCTGTGAAGGGTTTTGTAGTTGTGCTGGGACAACAGAAGAGGGACTAGAGGTAGGATCCATGGTGGGGAATGTGTCAGGCTCTTCAGGAGTGGATACCAGTGTTGTCTTGGCCAGTCTGGAGCAATGAGAATCATTTTTGGCCTCTCTGCTCTGGCTTTTAATAGAACTTTGGGCAGCAGAGGAAGAGGCGGGAAGGCATAGACTGTCAATGTTGCCCAATTGAAGGAAAGTGCGTCCACTTTCCAGGCCTGTGGATGATAGGTCCTTGAACAAAAATTTTTTCAACTGGCAATTTCTGTGGGTAGCAAAGAGATCTATGTCTGGCTGTCCCCATGCCTGAGTTATCTTTGTGAAAACTTGAGGATGCAACTTCCATTCATGTGGATCTGTCATATTTCTGCTTAGGTTGTCTGCCAGTGTGTTTTCCTTCCCTGGCAGGAATTGAGCCTGTACTTGAATTTGCAATTCCAGTGCTGTGTTCCATAGGGTCGTGGCTTGTCTGCACAGGGGGTATGAATGAGTCCCCCCTGTTTGTTTATGTACCACACCACTGTGGTGTTGTCTGTCCTTATCAATAGCTGGCCTGGATGCAGTAGGTCTTTGAAGGTCATAATAGCCTTTTGAACGGCTAGCATTTCCTTTTGGTTGATGTGAAGGTGCTTCTCTTTTCGGGTCCATTTTCGCTGGATGCACTGATCTGTCATGTGTGCTCCCCAGGCGTAGTCTGAGGCGTCTGTTGTGATGATTTGAGTTGCTTGAGGTACACAGAAAGGAAGACCTGTGTTTCTTTGGCAAGCTTGAGCCCACCACATAAATTCCTTTTGAAGGCATGGAATGAGTGGTATAATTGCTTCCAAGCTGTGGCTGTGTTGAGACCATAAGTTTTTTAGGTACCATTGAAGTTTCCTCATATGCAGCTTTGCACATGGAATTAGTAGGATGCAAGATGCCATGAATCCCAGAGCCTGAAGGACTTTCCTTGCAGTTAGCCTGGTGTAAGTTGCCATTTTTCTGAAGTATTGAGACATTTGCCCTTGCTTGTCTGGCGTGAGGTAGGCTATCTGGGTGGTTGTATCCAAGCTGGCACCCAGGAAAATTATTTGTTGAGAGGGTATTAGTTTTGATTTCTTTTTGTTGACTGTGTATCCCAGGAAGTTCAACAGTTTTATTACAAATGCCAGGTGCTGCAGTAGTATGTCCTTGCTGTCCGCTTGAATCAGACAGTCGTCCAGATATGGGTAGATTTGTATTCCTTGTAGTCTGCAGAAGGCGATTACTGATGCCAGGCATTTTGTAAACACTCTGGGCACAGTAGATAAGCCAAAGGGCAATGCAGAGAATTGGTAATTTGTTGAACCTGCAAGAAATCTGAGGTATCTTCTGCAATCTTGTCTGATAGGGACATGCAGGTATGCCTCCTTGAGGTCCAATGTTCCCAGCCAAGACTCCTTGCCCAGCATAGGAAGAAGCTGCTGTAATGTGAGCATCTTGAATTTTGGCACCTGTAGATATGCGTTTAGGATGGATAGGTCTAAGATAGGTCTCCAATCTTTGTCTTTCCTTGGTACCAGGAATAGTCTGGAATAAAACCCTTGACCTTGTTCTTTTGCAGGTACCTCTTGAATTGCTTTCATGTCCATGAGAGCTGAAATTTGTTTTTGTGCCTCTGCCCTTTGATTTTGTGGCAGGTTTGGCATGCCTCTCATTTTTGGAAGGGTGTGAAAGTGGAACCTGTAGCCTCTGTCTATAATGTTCAGAATCCATTTGTCTTTTGTAACAATATGCCAGTTTTTTGAGAATAATGTCAGTTTTCTGCCCAAAGGTGCTGCCATTAAAGCTTTGTTTGGCAGGTGTAGGGGGAAGTCATTGTGTCTGTTTTCTAAAAGACTGTGATCTATCTTCTCCACCTCTTGGGTTGGTGCTTGTCACTGTCTGGCTCTGAAAGATCCTTGATGTTGCCCTCTACCCCTTGGACGCCTGTATCTGCCCCTTTGAGGTCTGTCCGAGGCTGGAAAGGACCAATTTTTTGAAGGCCAGTTTCTGCTGAAACGTGGAGGCTGTACCTGCAGGAAATCTTTCGCTGTTTGCATTGATTTTGCTTTTTCCTCCATTTTCTTTAGCACCTCCTCAGCTTTAACACCAAACAATACATCTTTTTGAAGAGGTGCATCTAATAATTTAACTTTGACATGATCTGGTAAGGTTTGCTCTTTGAGCCAAGCATGCCTACGTATAACAGACCCCTTAACAGCAGCTCTACATGAGGCCTCCAAAGCATCAAAACCACACTGCAAGGTATGTTTACCCACTTGCTCTGCACCATGCAACAAATCCTGCAACTATTTTAAATCTGGTTGTTCTGGTTGTGGCATCTTGCTTTTCAGCTGAGATATCAAAAACTGTTGATACTTTAACATATGGAACTGACAGTTTAATGCCCTCATGGTTAAAGTGGCCGAGGTGTACACCTTTTTCCCCCACCTTCCTAAAGCTCTGGAATCTCTCTCTCTGAAGGTAATGGGTTTTTAGCAGTAGAGGCCTTAATTCCCTTGGGACCCTGTGAAATTGTTTCTGGGTCAGCAGTATGGCTTTTATATAGGAACTGGTGAGAATCAGGAACCCGGTAATACCTGTCTGGTTTAACAGGAGCTGGAGGCAAAGAATCTGGATTAAGGCTGGCTTCTGTGTACACATCATCCTATATATCTAAAACAGGAGGGATAGCCAGAGGCCTATGCTGGGGGAGCAGAAGAAATTCCCTGAGCCTTTTCTTGAAATCTGAGTAATCTTGGCCTTCCCAGTGAAAGTGTTCCCTCAGTGTATGCAGGGTTTCCCCAAAAGAGAAGTCCTCAGGGGGGGGAGACCGAGGGAATAGACTCCTCTGCATCAGAGTCTTCGAATGGAGAATAGGCATAATTCTGGTCCTCAGATAGTTCTGAGGTAATAGAAGCTTGATCTGAGGAAGGGTAGTCTTCCTCTAATCTGGGCCTTTTGTCAGAGGGGGGTTGAGAACCCCTGATAAGAGTAATCAAATCCACAGCCATTTTAAGCATGTGTTTTTTAGGCATGGTGCCTTGAGAGGGGGTCTGAGGAACCTGTTTTTTGGTTTTCATGGCTGCTTTAGATTTAGTGAAGGCTTTAATAGAGAAGGAGGAAGGCCTGAAGACCCCTTGAGAAATGGCAGGCCTGTCTAAATTCTGAGTTTCTCTACCAGGAGTGGCGTCGGTATCTGTAGTAGGAATGGGGGCCGAGGAGCCTGCGACCTCGGGTACTGAAGACACCGGTAATGCATTGTCATCGGTACTCAGGGGCTGCGTAGGTGCCTCGCTGAGTACCTGAGAACCGGTAGTCGGCCTTAGCGTGGATTTAGTAGGTGGTGCGGACCTCGTATGTCAGTCCTTATCTTTGCGTTTTTTGCTCAAAACTGGAGTCGGAGTATCCGACGACATAATATAATTAAATTTTTTGCCAAAAAAGTGAAGGGCGAACTCCGCCTGATGCTTAATAGTGTGCTTGTTGAATCTAACACAAAAACGGCAGGCAGAGACATCATGGTCTGGGCCTAAGCAAGGTATACAGAAAGAGTGGAAATCCTTATGCGGTATTTGCTTCCCACATGAAATGCAATTATTAACTTTGTTTGACATCAGTCTGAGGCTAGAAAAGTTTCCCCAATGGGGTACTTAGCTTTCAAGAAGACTTCGGCAGAAATACTTTTGTAAATATACCAAATGTAGACATAAATCTCAGGAGCTGGCCGACCGGCACTTGCGAACTGCTGCTTCGGGCACCGCACGGCAAGAAAGACTGGAGAAAATGGCGTCGGCTGCCTCTTTTATACCCCTGCCGCACTGACGTCAGGGAAGAAGCGACGACAACCGACTCCGGACCTAGACTTTGGAATTCGGCCGACCGAGGACCCACCTGACGGCAGGATAACCCATCTGTTATGACTGCAGCTGTATGCACGATGAACATCAATAGTATGTTGTGATGCCAATTAGAAACGTTTAAACATGTCCAGTGGACAAGTGTGCGAAATGGACAGCTATGTATGGGACGTGCTTTTTTTTGAGGGAACAGATTGCCCTTATCTTCTTTTATTTTTAGGTGAGAGTGGGATGTTGGGGAAGGACAGTAGGTATGATCAGGGAGGATAGGTTGGGTAGGATGACAGACAAGACATACATGACGTGTACAGGGGCCGTATATGACACATGTGGGGGGGACACCTTGGATGGGGAGGGGTGTTTGGAAGTCACAAGCCCATGAGCCCACAAATGGATACAGTGGGATTGAGGTCCCCACCCAAGGGCAGTCACCACTGCCCCTTCACAGCCCAGAAGGTGGCTGTGTAGGAGGGGCAGGCTCACCATCTAGTTGTGCCACTCGGCCCTCAAGCTGGCATAGGTGGTCTTGAATCTTCCTGTTGAGCTCCCTATGCACCACGGCCCGGACCGTACCATGGGTGACAGGTTCTTGTCCGCTCCTGCTCCCAGGGGGGGCGAGCCCCACCCCCTGCGGTGGTTCCACCCGAAGGTGGTGCAGGCCCAACTGACACGGAGGTCCCAGGCTGGGCCCCAGATGTGCTGTTGCCCAGTGCCATGGCCAGCTGAGGTGGGACAGGTGGGTCCGCTGGGACCGGCCTTCCCATACGAGCTATGTTGTAGCATGTTTAAGGCAGATATGGGTTAGTAATAGTCAACAGCATTCAGGATTAGTTATAACAGCATGCATAGGTATTCCCATTACCCAGGGAACCAGATATAAAATAGTTGCAGAGCAGGCAGAACACATGCATATATTGGACAACAGTGGCCATTACAACAACATGCAGGTTTCATTGATGGCAACAGGCCACCAATATGGGAATATTTTAACATGGCACATGCATAGAAACAGATGTGAATATTTATAAACCAATAGGATATATGTCCCAACAAAGGTTAGGAGTGTAGACATACCGAATGAGTTGTGTAAATCAGTTATTTTTGCACATATGGTAGGGGTGAGAGAGAGAGTTCAATTAACTAATAAATCCTTGTAGTTTTCACAACATTTGTAGTCACTGCAGTGATCTGTCCCTTACATGTATTATTACACTACCCAATGGCTTTATATTGTACAATGGTATGTTTGTAGATTAGTATGTACGGGACCTGTGTCTTGCATACAGGCTTGACAGGATGCAGGTGTTAATGCAACATGTTTTGAGATTGCTCTCATACACTTTGGGTGAGATGCTGGGATTACAGGTTTGTTTGCATGTACATTCTCTGACTATGTACAAGTCTATCAGTTATATGTCATTAACAGCTGCCTACATTTCTTGGATCATCACACTAATTTGTCAGGGGAACAGGATAAAAGGCAGGTGATGTGGGCCATTTATCTGGATATACTGGGCAGATTGGAATAGTTGAGGGGTATGAATATGCATACCACTCTCTATTTGAGCATTCTAGCAAAATCTGTACAGTTGTTAAGTATTAATATGCATACAGCTTTCTCTCTGAACATTCTAACAAACTCTGTACAGTTATGTGGAATGATTGTGCATACAACTTACTAGCGCTCCTGAGATTCAAAGCCCTGCTGTTTTTGACAAAAACATTACAGTTAAGATCACTGTACACTATGCTATCAGGCAATTGTTGTGAAGCTTTGCAATGTTTTCTGCCTAATATGACTGACCTGTTTGCACTTCCAACATTGTTGTACAGAACTTCATACACATTTTATCTGCATACCACAGTGTGGGTAATACTGCTTACTACAATGGTACTATTTAATAACTGCAACATTACAACATATGACTGCAGAGTAAACAGAAGCAATGCAGGGGTTATACCTTTATTCGCAGCATATTACACAATTCTGTATAGTGGTACAACACTTTCTGAGGCTCTTACATTTATTTGTTATGACAGTACATGCAGGCTGTTTAGTAACCTGCCTCGCGACGCATCCTTTGCAGCCTAGCATCATAGGCTTGCTGGTTTGCAACATGCCCATCTGCAGCTGTCAGAAAAATACAGTGATATTTAGCCACACCGATCCATAGTATACACAAGTTAGGCAATTATTAACTACTTAGTGGAAGGAGTACTTAGTTTTGGGGCATTCTGCATCTGCCTTGCTTCCTTGATCCACTGTTCCAGGACATCCCCCTCCACTGCTTCAGGTCTGCATGGTGGTGCCTGACCTGCTCACCAGTCCGGGGGATACCTGTGGCACTAGTGAGGTCACAGGCAAGACTGTCCCAGGCCTCAGTTTTGTACTGCAAGCCCTGGTACTGGCCCTGCAGTAGTCTCCTGTCATGGTGCTTTACCAGGAGCCATACCATGAATTTGGATTCCTGGATGCCCCAGCACTGTGCTCTAAAGTGAGTGCTTTCTCCCACTCCAACCATTCTGCCTGCAGGGGGATGCTACAACCAGTTATGAACCATATTACCGCCGCTTCGGTTTAAGTAGGTCTGGATTCCCGCACTTTTCCGTAATTGGCTGGTTTCAAAAAGGCTAAGCTATGGGCACACCTGCTTACTTCAGGTTGGCACTGCTTAAAGAGGTATACCTGTAGGAAGATTGCATTGGCTTCCATACACATTGCTTACACTTACTAAGTTGGGCTGTGATGAGGTTAGCATTGCTTACTGGTTATCTAGCATTATATTTGCCTTTTGGCACTGATTTATTATTCATTACAGGTTATATATGTGTCTGGTATCCGTAATTCATATTTACATACACTGTATAGGGTCCTGGGGACTTCAAAACTTTATTACGATGACACCTCAACTCTAGGTTTACTGCAGTACTACAATTCACATATTTATGGTCTATGACAGGTTGTAGAACATCACACTGTATATAGATTCAGTTCACATGTTTGATTTGATTTTCCTGTGGTGAGGATTAGTTTGCTGATACCTCCTTTGTATGTATTGCTATGATGGCTTAGTGATTAACTACTGTGACTGTGATGTACAGGGTCCTGAGTTCTAGCCTTGCAGAGGCTGTTTATTTTGTTTCTGGGCAGAATACGGGACGTTGGGTAAAGAGTGATTAAGGCACTTTAAAGCAGTTGTGAGTGGGTGTGCGCAGGTTTGCGTGGAGCTAAGCAATGCTAAACTCCAGTTACAGTTTCTTACACTCAGCTTCTACTTTGCTTAATCTGTGTAGGCAATGCATACCCCATGCAAATGCACTTAAATATGCTTACTGGTGTTTACATATGCTTACTACTGCTTATTTATGCTTAAACCTGCTTACTAGTGCCTTATTCATTATGACACGAACACTTTAACTAATTAAATTAAGTAAACGTTTAATGCAGTACTCCAGTTCATATTTACATGTTATTATGTAGGTTATACAGCAAAAGGATGTTAAAATATGTTCATATACAAATTCCACATGGAAAATGATATGTGCTGCAGTAGGACTCGAACCAGGAATGCCTATTTGTGATGCTAATGCTCTGACCACTACACTATTGACGTTAACGTTGATTTTGCATGTGTTTTTCTATTAGGATGATTTTGACGTGTAAGCTTTCGTAAGCAAAGGGCAGCGATGTGCAAACACGCTGTGCTTTGCTTACACTTTCAATAACGAAGAGATACAACAGTAACATAGGGACACTGGGAATTTAAATGTAATAGTTCTAGGGACAGGGGCTCAACATTCAACTATGTGCTTGTGTGTTTACACCTTTGATTTTATTTCAGTGTTCGTGGACACTCTTGTATGCTTTGCATACATTTCAGTATCCACGGACACTGACATATTGCTTACTATTAGAGGCAGGCTCTAATAGTAAGCAATGTATGTTGTGCAACTGTGAGGGCAGGTTTAAGCCTCCATAAAGCACTTAAACATGCCCCCTGCACTCACACACGTTTCCTGTGCACGTCGAGGGTGCAGCAGCGCACCATCATAAATATTCATATGGTTCTGCTGCACTATTTCTGAGGAGGACGCTCGGTACAAGGCTAAAACAGTCTTTGCGTCGAGCTTCATGAATCCTGGGGTATGTGTCATTAAAATCACAGGTTCAACTCCTATGTTAAAGGACAGGCAAGAAAAGTTACAGAAATATATCAGTTCAACTCTAGTAATAAATGTGTATATGTAAATGGTTCAAAACTGTATATATTTCATGCAGAAATTGCAGTTTACTAAGCACACCAGAGGCATGGACTTGCGTATCTGAGATATGCCATAAAACGGTATGGTAAAAATCTATTTAATATTCTTAGTGACAGTTTATGCAGTTGCAATTCTTATTATTTATCAAAGAAAATTGTAAAACGTAATGACAAATCCTTACAGCATTCAGTAGTACTACAAAAATTAAATGTCAGCCAAAGAAATGGCTATGTTAAAACAGTGGGTGGAAATTTACACACAGAACAGTATGTTAGGACCTGAGAGTCACAGAGTAAATGTAAAATGTTCAGCAGTTAAAATTCATTTTATTGAGGTGCAGAAATGCAAAACATGTTGATGTATCAGTGTTAGATTACTACTTTAGCATCATTTGAGGTTATGACAGGAAAACAATGCCACTGGTGTTTTCATTTGATTAAATAATAAAGTTACAGCCTTTCTATTTAACTGTAGTACATTATCAGTTCAGTTACAGACTTGCAAGAATGTATTTATTAGTAACATTCATTTAGTTCATTATACTAAATTATCAGTTTGCTTACAGACTTACAGGGCAGCAAGCAATGTATTTATTAGCAACATTGCTTTAGTTCAGTATAATACATTATCAGTTTGCTTACATACTTATATGGATTTATTAGCAGCACATGTTTATTTCATGCAGAAAAATGTAACTAATGTCAGGGCAACAAGCAATGCTATCAGTTTATAATTGTTAAAGTTTAAGGACCCGATACTGCTTTTTTGTACTTTTCTGAAAAAATTTCCAGGTTGATTTTGCAGTATAATTTTAAATACAATCAGAACCATCAATAACCCAGCCTCAAATAAAATATGGAAAATGGGAGGTTTGGAAGGCCTATTGCAAGAAAGAGATGCAGAAAACAACACTTGAAAGCAGCCTCCAATACCTCAGCACTGGCTGGGAAAATGCAGAGCAAGGCCTAAACTTGGCTAGAGCTGTGGCACACAAGAAAATTATCTACAGAAAATCTGTGTACAACAGATGTGCATTTATGTAAATTAGAGTTAAAGCAAGTATGTAAATGCTCTCAAGTTTTCAAACAGTTGCATGAGAGTAATAGTTTTCAGTTTATGCTTTTATCTATGTTCAGACAATGCAAACAGAAAGAAGGTACTAATAGTTTAGTTTCCAGAATATAACAGTTACCTTATTTCAGTTATGCTTTTATCTGTGTTCAGGTAACACTGTCAAAAAATATTCCTTTAGTATTAATTAGTTTCCAGAATATACACAGCTATTTTAGATGTTCAGTATAAATATGTGTAAATGTCAGTCAAGATTCAGAATATGACATGCATACTCAGTCATGGGTCTTCAGTAGAATACATTTCAGTCAGATTTCAGAATACAAGTGATTTTGATTCAGTCATATCTTAAGGGTAAAGTGACAGAATTATTTGCAAACAGCATTACTACATCACATTATTCCATTATTAGTTTTACGAGTAAAAGTGAGAGAATTATTTGTAACAGGCTTATTAAAATAAGTTATCTAAAAATAAGCAGTAATAGTTATTCAATATACTCAAAGCATAACAGGGCAGGCTTAATTTTGTTATTAATTTATAGATTACAGTGCACTTTACATAATTATTTTACATTAGATAGACAGTTCATAGGTTCATAGGTAGGTACTAGGCTATCAGCCCAAGGGCCTACGTAAGCCTAGCCAACAAGGTTCCCTGGCTTACGCCACCCAAGAAAGTTATTTTCCTGTGCCACTGTCAAGCAGAGACACAGAAGTGATCCCCGGGATGTATTTCTTATTTCCCATCCACTCATCAAGATTTTTCTTGGAGTGCTAATGAAGAACTTTGCTTGACATAGATGGGTAGCCTGTTCCAGAGTATGGGAAGTCTCTGGGACAGGAATCTATCCCTCCAGTATGTCCTGTTTATTGTGGTGACAAGGTTTAGGTCCCTAGAGTGTGTAGCTCGGAGGGGAGTGTGATTTTTTTAGGTGTAGTATGTCCAGCAGCTCTGGGTTTGACATAGCTTTATATGTTAGGCAGAGATCATCTCGGAGTAGGCGATATGCTATGGAGTAAAGCTGGAGTTTTTTGAGACTGTCAGTGTAGGGCATTTGTTTGAGGCCAGTAATCCTCTTTGTGGGGTACTTCTTTGGCCTTTTCAGCTGCTGCAGATGTCTTGTGAGGTACACTCCAAAAGGGACGTTGCACTCTATAATGGGTCTAATGAGTGTTGAGTAGAGGGGAACAATGACCTCTCTTTTCATGGATGAGAACCCTTTTATGATTAGGTGTGCCATGTAGAAGGACCTCCTGACTACTGTGGCAATGTGACTATCAAAGGAGATACTACTGTCCACCTCGGTCCCAAGGTCTCTTATAACACATTCAGTGTTCAGTAGATTGCTGCCTATGTGGTAGTTCATGGGTACAGAGTTTTTACCAAAGGGGATGACACTGCACTTTTTGGCATTGAGCTTGAGGTCATGGCTCTGACATCAGGCATATGTCTCAGCGAGGCCCTTCTGTAGGATGTCCACATCATTTGGGAACTTGACTATGGCTCCTAGTTTCCAGTCATCTGTGAACTTCATTAGCCAGAGGCCTTCTGTGTTAGCCTGTACTTCAGAGAAGTAGATACCAAACAGGAGAGGTCCCAGGATAGAACTCTGTGGTACTCAGCTTGTCACTGCTTTGAGGTCAGATTTGGAGTCTGCAACTTTTACAGTGTGGGTTCTGTCAATGAGCCAGTTGGCAACCCATCTTGATTAGTAGGGATTTCTACCCAGTTTAGTGAGTTTAACTATAATTCCAGAATGGAAGATGGTGTCGAAAGCCTTGGCGAGGTCAAGATAGGCTTTGTGAACCACCTTACCCTCATCTATGGCTTTGGTGACTGCCTCAAAGAAGTTGATCAGCTTCAGGAAGCATGATCTGCCTTTCACAAACCCAAACTGAGTGAGATCCAGAGTTTGGAGGTTACCAATGTCTTTGTTTATGAGTTCCATGATGATACGTTCCATGGCCTTGCAGACCAGGCTTGTCAGGCTAATAGGTCGATAGTTCCTGGGATCAGTGGTGGCTCCCCCTTTGTGGAGTGGGATAACTGTTGCTGTGCACCATTCAGTGGGCAAAAAGCCTGATGTGAGGCTATTACTGAACATGGTGCTTATGTGGGGAGCCAGTTCATTCTGAAGTTTGTGTAAAACGCAGCTTGGGATATTGTCCGGTCCCATGGATGCTGTGTTTTTGGCTTCAGAGAGTGCAGCTTTTACCTGTGTAGTTGTGATTACAGGGACTCTGCATAGATATGGGCTCTTTAGGGGGCATGTGGGGGTAAAGTTAGCACTGAACCTATCTGCCAGGATGTTGGCAATATCAGTTGGTTCCGTAATATTCGTGCCATTGTGCTGTAACTCACAGCAGATCTGGGTGTTGCCATCGAGATTCTTGACATAGCTATAGAATGCTTTGTGGCTGTCCTTAGAATTAGTGGTGATTTTGTTTTCGTAGCTAGGTTTGGAGGATCTTATAAGGGATCTCAGGTTCTTACTGCGGCTGACCAGGAAGGTCCTCCACTCATGGGATTTTACTCTCTTTTGCAACAGTTTCTTTCTTCTGTTGTACAGTTTGTTTATGGCAGGGGACCACCAGATTGGCTTCCTTTTTTTGGAGGATAGCGTCTTGGTTCTATTTGGGATAGCACGATCCATGCACTCGTGTAAGTGCTTATAGAGTGCATTTGTGTAGGATTCAGCAGTTGTAACTGTATTATCCATTTGCATGGGTTTCATGAAGTTCACCACTTCTGTCTAAAGAAGCATGAAGTTGGCTTTGGAGAAATTCTTTACCATCTTTTCCTTAATGGGGGGGTGGGGGCGGGATGTGGATATCAAGGGTGATTAGCTTATGGTCGGATCGGACCAACGAGGAGTTGACTTCAGGTGTGGAACACCGGTCACTCATGTTGGTAATGACTAGGTCTAGGATACTGTTGCCCCTGGTGGGGGTGTGGATAAGTTGATCCAGGGTATTGGAGTTTATGAATTCCAGAAAGCGTTGAGCTAAGGAGTTGGTACACAAGTAGTTTTCCCAATTAATGGTGGGGTAGTTGAAGTCGACCATTATTAGGGTGTTTGGTGGAACCATAATATTTTCCATCACATCAAGAAAAGAGGAGTGGGAATCCTGGGGCATGGTGGGGGATCTGTAGCAAGCTACAATTTGGATTGCAGTTTTGCCCAGAGTTAGTTACACTTGGATAACCTCGGATACATTATGCTGAGCAACTAGCCTGGAGGTGTGGATATCCTTAATGAATATGGACCCACCTCCGCCTTTGGTGTTTTGGTCCAGGTTACACGGCCGAAAAGTATGGTATGAGTTATAGCCTGATAGTGCAGGGGAGCTCTCTGGAGCCTTGAACTAGGTCTCAGTCACTGCACAGATATCGATGTTCTCCATTTTACGGAGTGCCTCGAGTGAGTGCATTTTGAGATTTAGACTTCTAGCACTGAGTAGCATTACCCTCAGTTTTTGCTTGCCTGTTCCTGTTACGGTAGTGACACTGACAGAGTATACAAAGATATAGATCAAAAATACAGAAATCAGAGGTTTTAGTAAAGTATCACAGCACATAAGCATTTATAGAATATTTAAGACACAAATTTAGAAGGCAGACCTCTATTACAGCACATAGAAATTAAAAAGGTAAATAACATTATAAACAACTCTAGCTGAAAATTTACAGACAGAAGTTAATACAGTATATTACATATGAAGCAGAGCACCAATAAGACACTGTTCAAAAGGAACCTAGAAGGGTGGATGGGGCACCATACATTCTTACTGGTTATAGTGCCCACAACCTTCCAGGACATGGGCAGTCATTACTAAATACAATCCTGAGTACTGATTACAATATCTCTGGTATAACATCGGGATGAAACAGCTAGACTAGAAATGATCTTCGGGTCAATAGCCTGGTAACCTCCTATGATCCTATAATCCTATGTGGTAATTATGCCTCAAGACTAGTTATAAAGGTGTCCCTCTAGTGCCAATTTCAGTCAATTCTTCAGAAACCAGACATCATGCTTGTTAGGCTATATAATGAAAAAGGAAATTGACTAAACCATACAACATTTGAAGATTTAAATCTATGGACAACAGGTAAAGGTTTCATTTGCTGTAAGACAGAGACATCATGGTACAATAAAGCATCAGTTCATAAGGTAAAAACAAAGGCAATAGCCAGTGTAATTTTACCATTACAGTACGCAGCAAGATGGAAACACATAGGCAGTGTTAACCATTCACACTCTGTCTAACTTGACTAGAGAGTCACAGAGAAACGTTAAGGATGTGTGTGACATTTTCTTCACTCTGTTTCTGTAACAGCACGGTTGAAAGAATTCTTTGGCATAATCAGTTTAAAAAACAGAATGAAGAGACACAGATTTTCAGAATAATGTGCAGGTTTTAGATACAGCACACATAACATCAGAACTTAGACTTAAAGTCTCTAAAATTACTATGGATCTAGGTAATGGGGTAATAACTGGAGCAGGAATATTTCTTGCACATGGAGCTGTTAAAGCTATTTAAAAGTATGTAATTTAGTCGAGTTGCTGGAGGTGTTAGTTAATAGTACCTCTGAGACCATAAAGGGCATCGCTATCTGTCAGGACACATCTGCAGATTATGAGTGAGGTAGCATAAAGCCTGTGTATTCAAACCAGATTACAGCAGTTAGTAATATATATATGAGGTAACTACAAAAGAAGGTCCCTGTAAACCTTTGTCAGGGACCTCAGGGGAAGCTGTTAAAATAGACCTGAAAACAGTGAGTCAGATTTGTGCTTTCATTTATGCATGCAGTTTCAGGGAAAGGCAGTTTTGCAGAAATGAAAAAAACAATCTTGCTGGTAAGCATGAAATGTACAGAAATAACAGCTCTCAAGGGAAAGCTACAGAATGTTCCTTTCTCAAGGGAAAGATATGTGTACATGCAATGAATACTAGATAAACAATAGACAGGCACTGTGAGGCACATGCAAGAGAAGGCTTGAAATTTAAGACTAAAGAGCCATATAAAACATTACAGGGTTTTGGTATCATTAGAAAATACTTCAGACATGGGCAGATGAGTCAGTTAAGTTAGTTTTTGGACTCATATGCAAAAGGCCTTTGCAGTATAGAAACTCAAGCCTGACTACTAATGTTAGGTCAGATATCCAGGGTTAATGATGCTATTCAGGAGAAAAAGATGGTTTCAGTTTATATTATTCGAGAGAACCAGAATATACAATCTGAAATTTTGGATATATTTATCAGCACTGTTACATCTACCTCCACTGTACATAATAAAACATTCTTAACTGAACTACAGCATATGTAGAATTCATTCTAAAAAGTCCAAAAAAGACTTGGCCCATAAAGGAGAGATTGGCAACTATTCAGCACGTGTGGGTAATTAACAGATAAAGACATTCATTCCAGTCTTATTTCAGCTGTTTCCAGTTAATTCCAGTATACAACAGTCTTATCAATTCTTTCAGTACATGAAACTGTATCACAAATGGATAGTTGGATAAAGATAATAGCCAGATGGTGTAGCATTCTCTTCCAAACTCACTTAGTCCCACTATCTCTTCCATGGTTTAGTGTCTCACCTTAACAAAAAAAAAAAACTGCAAGAAAGGAAGGCTCACTAAAAGAGTCATCAACGTGGTACCACCAGACAGAAATTGTTAAGATTTTATTTTAGGTCTCTTTGGATGTTCAAAAGTGCAACAGACCTCACACAAAATTTAGCTGTAAGAAGTTTAAACAGTTCAAAACAGTTTATTCCCAAGAAAATCATTTACATAGCCATGGTGCAGTCAATCCTGGTATATCTAAGAGAAGATTAGTGGAGGTTATCCTTGGAGCTCAAAGACAATTACTAACACTTCAAGACTGCAAGTGAGTCAATTTGGTTATTAGATTTCTGAGTAGCAGCCATTCATTACCAATTTTGAATGCTTCATTTAGGTCTGATCACAGCCCCCAAAGTGTTCACCAAATATATGTTCACTGTAGCAGATCAAGAGAAGTGACCCAAGATAATCTCCACCTAAACTTTGGGATCTCAGCTCTTCAGTTCACTCTCTTTAACTGCAACCAGGGAGAGCCTAATCAAAATATTCCACATTCTAGTGATTACAGTGAACCTTGCAAAGTCACAGCTAACCCAACCCCAGATGCTCACATTCACTTGTTGCAATGTAGATACTATTCATTGCTGGACACCAATGGATTAAACAGCCTCTTTCTGGATCAAAGTATCTATAAGTATAAAGTTGACCAAAGCTTCAGTCCAGCTACACCTAAATAAACTGGAACTAATGCAAGCATCTATTCCAGTGGTGTTCAATATTATTCTCTGTATAATAGTGTTGCAGTGGCTACATAGGGTCCAAAGGTTTCAAATTTCAGACTATATCATACCAAATCAAAATATCCAACTCCCACAAGCAGGACCTTCATTTGTTTATACAGACCAATGATCTTACCATGGAGATCCCCTTTAAGCTACTCAAACCTGAAGTAACAATCAATGTGGACATATCTTTCATAGGATGAGGGCATTACAAAATGTGGATTATTCTGGATGTCTTGACATCCTCCAAATTAAGCCTACATATTAACATTTACAAATAAGAGCAGTTCTCACTACATTTGGGCCTTTCAGCAATTCTATCTCAGATTGCAACTACCATCCACTTGGGCAAAACAACAATGGTCTGTTATATCAGCAAACAAATGGGGAGTACCTGACCAGCTATACTGAAAATAAAAAACATAATGGTAAAGGAATGTGCCACTAAATGCAACCTCTTTGTGGTGATGAATCACATTCAAGGGGAGGCAGATCTATAACCTTCAGCTGTACTGTAACTTGGAAGCTGTTTTGCATGTAGCTGTAAATTCAGCTTTAAAGTCATAGAGCGTATTATCTCCAAGCACTCTATCCCACCCAATTCGGGTTTGTCAGGGGCAGATCTTGCCTACTGAACCCTGTTGACTTCTTTGAGACTGTCACCAAGGCCCTGGATGAGGGAAAGTCAGTACATAAAGCTTAGCTTGACATGGCCAAGGCCTGTGACACACTCCCCCACTTGGGCATCATCAAAAAGCTAACACAACTTGGTGTTAATCCCTATCTAGTCAGATGGGTGGCCAACTGGCTCACAGATTGGACCCATATGGTCAAAATAGGCACCGCCACCTCTGACAGCAGACCTGTTACTAGAGGTGTTCCCCCAGGGATCTATCCTGGGACCCCTACTGTTT
This sequence comes from Protopterus annectens, assembly GCF_019279795.1. Classification (NCBI taxonomy): domain Eukaryota; kingdom Metazoa; phylum Chordata; order Ceratodontiformes; family Protopteridae; genus Protopterus; species Protopterus annectens. Next base: position 1,868,590,976 of record NC_056732.1, read on the forward strand.
GGCATATACTTCTCAGAGGTCCAGGCAAAGACAAAAGGCCTGTGGCTGACCAAGTCTGCGGATGACTGTAACTTGGGTGCTGTCATTGTGTTGATGTTAACATACCGCAAGAGGGTCTCACAGCTACAAATAACTGGTGCCAAAGTCATGGCCTTAAGTTAAATGCAAAAAAACATATTATCATACCATTTGGCAAAAACACAGCCCCTACTGATTACCACAGCAACGGCAACTCCCTAAGCACACAACCTGTGGTGAGTGACCTGGGTACTCATGTTGACAACAATCAAATTCAACCATCATGTGGTGGGGTGGTCAGAAAAACATTTTACTTGGTTCATCTAATACGTAAAGGGATTGCAATCAGAAAAAAGCAGGTTAGTATCTCTCTGTACTCCTCCCTTATTAGGCCAGTAATTGAGTATAATGCCCCCTTTGGTATGTACCTCTCCAAACACCTTTGCCAACTGGAAAGGCCACAGAAATACCTCATAAAGAGAACCAATGGCCTCCAACACTTATCCTATGTGGGCAGGCGTAAATCACTATCACTCTCACCGTTATCATACAGATTTCTCAAAGGTGGTCTGTGTCTTGCCAACAAGGCAATATTGGACCCTGTTCTACTAAAGATGTTCCAAATCTGTAAGTCTAACTCCTCGCACATTACCCACTTGATAGGCCTAAATCTAATATGCAACATCAACAAAACCTGCTGCAGAGACAGGTTTGTCTCCCAGATGCTGCCCCAAAATAGTCTTCCCATACATGTCAAACAGAGTACCTAACTGACCCTCTTCAAGGGCAACCCTGTTGAGTGGATGAAAAACCATAAATTGGTCCCAGGGGTTCCACCTTTTTCCCCTCATTGACAGGAATGATAGGTGCTGACTGAGGTTACTTTTTTGGGAATAAACTCTTGGCTAGGTTTGTAAGGGTGCCAGGGCCATTATCCTAGTAACATCCTATAATGCTATGTGGCACAAACTTTCTAATATCACTGCTTAGTTCCATTACATACAGAAAACCCCATGACCTCCTCTTACGTATTTCAAGTTTTTCTCTTCTTGAAACTGATTGCAGTATTCTTAACATGAGGGAGAGTGCCAAAGCTCAGGTAGAAACTTGGGAGGATGAAAGACCAATAGAGTTCTCCAGAAAACCATGAAGAATGACTCTAGCAAAACCAGTTCTACCTCTGGATATTCCATCCAACTTGCAATGTTTGGTGAAAGTATGTATGGAAGTCTAGGTAGCTGCCTCAAGAATGGAATTAGTGTCCAACCATTGAAAAAGCACCCAAAGAAGCCACAGTCTTAGTAGAATGAGCCTTATCAGTAAAAGGAAGGGTATTTCCATGAAAAGTATAACAAAAATAAATAGCTTTAGAGATCCAAGAGGAAAGTGTATACTTGGACACAGGCAATGCCAAATACCTGGGATGTAAGAAACAAAGAGATGAACAGATATTCTGATAGCCTTACACTTACCCGTATAAAATCTGAATTATCTATGCACATCCAAGTTGTGTAGAACCTTTTCACTAACAGACAAAGGTGAGGGGGAAAAAAGTGGGCAAATGAATAGATTAAGTGACAACTCATTCACCACTTTGGGCATAAAAGAAGGATTAGTATGCAAAGACACCCTGGCCTTATGAAAAATCAAAAAGTGGGAGAAGCCAAAAGGGCTTGAAGCTCAGACACCTGTCTAGCTAAGGTAAGGGATAACAACAAAACAGTCTTCCAAGAAAAGTGTTGCAAAGAAGCAGAAGCTGCAGGCTCAAAAGTGGCACAGTGAATTACTCCAAAATAAAATTAAAATCCCAGGGAAGAGGAACAGGCTTCCTGCGGGGTCTAATGTGAAGGATACCTTTAAGACACTGTTTTGCCTCTTAACTAAAAGCTAAAGGAGGAGATAAAGGCAGACAAGCAGAGATAGCTGTCAAGTTGGCCTTAACAGAGGAATAGGTCAACCCAGCATTGAGCAATTCACACAAATAAGAAAGAACTACAGGAACATCCACTGTGAGTCAATCCAGATTATGTGCAAGACACCATACAGATAACCTCTTCGATTTGGATAAGTATGATTTCTTAGTATTGGGTTTCCTGGCCTCCTGTAAAACCCTAAGCACATCCTCAGAGAAAAGGTGCCCAAAAGGAATCAGAATCCAGTCACTCACAGAGTCAGATGAAGAGTTGACAGGTGGGCATGGATGAGAAATCCTTTGTCTTATGTGAGTAGGTCCACTGTGTGAAGTAACTTGTCATGATTGCACTTGGATAAATTCAGAAGAAAAGGCAACCAATGCTGTCTTGGCCAAAAGGGAGTCACCAGCAAGATTTTTGGTTTGTCCTGTTGAATCTTGAAGAGGACTTTTGGAATGAGAGGAAGAGGGGAACCACATATAGAAACATTCTCTTCCAAAAAACTGAGAATGTGTCCACCTTCCAAACCAGAGGACCTGGGACTCTGGCCCAAAATTGAGGAACTTGTCTGATAGGAGGGGAGGTAAATAAATCTATTTGAGGTGTGCCCCATGTGAAATTCCCCCTCTGGGCCAGTAATCAAGGAGCCTCAGTCCTCACCCACTGGCACCTGTGGGGAACATTCACCATGGGAAGAATAGGTAGACATGCAGTATTTCCATATGTAGATGTCTGCATCAAATGAAATATCCCTTAAGATCACATAGGGAACACACTCAGCTTGGGTCTGGGTTTCTCTCTCTGTCTTTCCCCAGGTCCCCAGTAAGGCTCCCCAATGGGACAGCTATTGGGTTGGGTCCTCCGCCAAGTGCTCCAAGCCAAGCCCCCCACCACTCTCTCTGTGAAGCCAATGCTTTGTGTCCCTGCTCCAAGCAGCTGACACACACAGACGTGCGCGCGCACACTCTGAGATATGATTTACACGCATGCATGCACCTGGAAATGACTGACATAGCTTTACTAGCTATGCTCCCTTTTGCCCAGATTATAGAGTAGTTTATACCATCAGAACACTTCACTGCCAACTACCCTAAGGCTCTTACAAGAGTACCTAATTATAATGAGTGCAATTAATACTAATACAAATAGTAGTTTGACCAACAGCAAGTCTTTCAGGAGTGGCCAGAGTTGTCATCAAACAGATACAAGTACTCTCAAAGATTAAAATATTCTCTAAAAGACCAGACACAATGGAAAGTTAAATATATTTAATAAATAATAAAAGAACATAAAAATAGTAAACATCTTTTTACAGTAAACACCAGGGTTTCTATGTTAAAAATAACACAGATGAATAGATTCACATAGTCACAGAAAAATAGTACTTAACTAATCTTACTATATTTTCCTAACTGCTCTAAAGATTACAAATCCCTGATTACTCACTGAAGCAAGGCAATATGAAGTAGGTGAAGGATTCTTCTATGTCAGGCTTCCACAAGAGTGTTCAGTCTGACTGAGAGACTTCTCTCTTACATTTAAATATTATTTCTGGAATAGCTTACAGAATAACATCATATCTGGCAATTTGACCTCTGGTTCCAATGCAAAGCCTGACTCTCATTGCTGTGAGGATTTTAGCACCTATGTGTTACCATGCACACAGATAGAACTTTTCTCAGATCTGGTGCAGCTGTTGGAAGTCAAAAACAATAAAACCATTCCACTCTTTCTACAGGAGATAAAAACTATTCTCTAGCACAGACATTGTGTCTCTGGCTCTATTCAGAGCTGTGGGATAGCATATTTATGGCTTAACCTATAAAGTAATTTAATTTCATTTATATTTTAAAGTTGCCGGACTGAGATTAACCTCCTCTCTTCCAGTTAACTCTGTTAAAACACATACATTTAAACAGTTACAACAATACATGTACATTTGTTTTCTCTCCAGCATGGCATGTTTATAATTTTCAATACATGCATCTGTATAAATCAATTCAATATACAAATGACATACAGTTATTTACAAAATTGCAGCTAGCTATGCTGGCATATGCTACACATCCACTTCCCTACTTCTCCTGGCATAACTGTCTGTACCGACTATCGTCACACACCACTTGTAGAAAATGTCCAGAAGCAGATCCCTGTGAAGCATCCATTCATGTGACTGAGTCAGGGACCTGCTCAGAAAGTCTGCCACATTGTTTTGACTTGATGGGTATAAACTGCCTGCAAAATCACATGATACTGACCTGCAATCTCCCATACCAGGACAGCTAGCCTGCAGGGAAGGTAAGATTTTGTTCCTTCATTTGTTTACATACCACAGGACTGTGATGTTGTCTGTAAAGGCCTGAAGGGCCAGCAGAAGCACTCTCATCTCTTTGATGTTGATGTGTTCTTTTTTCTGATGAGGACCAGACCATCTGTACTTTCATTGTGCCAAAAGCTGCTCTCCAACCTACCTCTGAAGCATCCGTGAAGAGTTTTTGAGAGGGAAAAGGAGGGAGTAAGGGAAGGCCTTGGTTCAGAGACAACTGCTGAATCCACCACTGAAGTTCCTTCTTTAGACAGGGAAGAAGTGAAAGTGGACATTTTAGTTCATGTCATGTTGAAGCCAAAATAAATTCAGGAACCACTGAAATTTCCTCATGTGGAGTTTAACTAAAGGCAGCATAGGGCTGGTGTATGTTATGAATCTCAGAAGTTGTAGAACCTCCCTGGCTGTAACAGATATCAGAGGAAGAAGGTTTTCAAATAAGGAAGTAAGAATCAAGACTTTTGGAAGAGGCAGCAATGCCAGCATAGGTTCTGTCTGACTCCTACACCCCAGGAAGACATAATCTTGAGAAGAGTGGACTGTTTGAAATTTATTGGGGACCCCAAACTTTGCAAAAACGTAGCTAAAGGGCAAACCTAAAATCTGAAAATGCCAGAAAGCAATAGGGAAACGTAAAACAATTTCGGGAAAGATAATGAATAGGTATGTAAAGGTATGCATCCTTGATATCCAGAGATGCTATGAAAGCCTGAGGAAGGATTAAAGGGAACAAGGTTAGAAAGGTGTTTAAGTTTGAAAGGTCCAGAATTGGTCTTTAAGGACCCTCCTTTCTGGGCACCAGAAACATTTTGAAATAAAACCGTTTTCCCATGTGGGCCTGAGGAAACTCTTGAATAGTTCACTGGTGTAACTATTCTTGAAGCACCTCTGGGAATAAATGTAACTGTTTCTGAGGTGGTTGAAAAATACCCATGAAGGGAGGAAGGGATTTCCAAACCATGAAATACCAGTTTTGAATTATGGAAAGAACCCATGAGTATTGGGTTAAGCTTGACTAAACTGGAAGAGACAGGGAAAGACAAAAAGAGAGAGAGGAATGAGGCTGTGAGAAGTGTGGTAGTCAGAGACTACCTGAACTGTCAGGATAGGGCTGCTTTTGAACAGGAGCAGTCTGAGAAGGTCTAACTGGAGGAACCCACCTCCCACTTTTCTTACTTTTAAGTGGACAACGAGCATGTCTATGAACAAAAACTGGCTTGAAAAGATAGTTCCTTTGGAACATGCGAGCCAGAGATGTTTTAAGACCTGTAGCTCCTTCGGGTTCAGGCACCTAGGCAGCAAGACATTTCCCTGTGGTACATTTGACTGGGGACACATGGCTGAAGTGACATTCAGCTGCAGAGAAATATGGCTGTTCGCAAATTCCCTGTGGGCAAAGAGAAGCACACCCTTCCATGCTCACAGCTTTAATAACTAAATGAATGGTGGCAGAAGTAGTAATGAGTGTTGTGCTCAGTGTACAGTACATACTTATGTAATTACAACATGTAGACGTGTGCTACAGCATGGAGGAAATCCTGCAGGATACTATAGTCATATTGGGTCTATATTAGAACATCGAAGTTTCAAAACTTTGAATGTTCTAATATCGACCCCTATTCAGCGAAAGCTGAAAATATCAAAGCTACAGAAAATCAAATTTTTTCCTAGGGAAAGAATTTGGTTGTCTGTTTCTGTTGCTTCGGAATTTTCAGTGCTGTGGTGGAAAGTTACGGGGTGGGTTCAGGTAAGTGTGTGATTGAGCAGGTTAGTTAGGGTTAGTGTGTGGGTTAGGTATGTGTGCGATTGTGTGGACGTGAGGGTTAGGGCGGCTTAGGTGAGTAAGGGTTAGGGTGCAGGTTAGGTATGTGTGCGATTGTGTGGATGTGAGGGTTACAGTGGTTTGGTGAGTTAGGGTTAGGGCGCGGGTAAGTGTGTGATTGGATGTGAGGGTTAGGGCCGGGTAGGTGAGTTAGGGTTAGGGCACGGGTGAGGTGAGTGTGCGATAGTGACAGACCTTAGGGCTAGGGTTTGTGTTAAGGTAAGTGGATAGTTAGTGGTGTATGTATAGTTTAGTGTAGGGTTAGGTGTAAGATTTTAGGCGTATGTTGTGGATTGCTGTTTGTTTGGTGTGCTTGTGTTGTGTGTATGTGTTTTGGAACAGCAACTTTTTTCCCTAGGAAAAAATTTGCTGTTCTGTATGTTCGATGTTTTAAGCTTTCGCTGAATAGGGGTCGATATTAGAACATTTGAAGTTTTGAAACTTCGATGTTCTAATATAGATCCATCACATTTATGCTCCAGTATGTGTTTTAGGTAATGTTCCCTAGACACTGTGAAGGGGTAGTGGTCCACACACTCTAATTATAAAGGCACTGCCCATTTTGCACTGCATTTTTACTGCCACTGACATGCCCTCTGGCCAGCCTGCTGCTGATGCCTGCCATATTGCCTGCTGTCTCATGTTCCCTTGGGGACTATGGACATTGTTTTCTCCCTGTGCATTTGGTTATTGAAGTCGTGGATATGGCAGTGTATGCTTCTCTTTGCCCACAGGGAATTTGCAAACAGCCATATTTCTCTGCAGCTGAATATCTCGCTGCTTAGGCGAACCCAGCTCCTTGTCTTTCTCATGCAAGGACTTAAACAAATCAGAAGCAGCAGAACAAAACAAATCATTATTATCCAGAGGATTATCCATCAACTTTGCTTTAATGTCATTCGGAGGGGCAAGCTACATGAGAGGAAGCCCCTACTGATGACAAGGCAGAAGGTCAGAAATAACTTGAGTAGCCTGGAAATGACAGCCAAACCATATCTAGTCATAGGGCAATCAGCAGCACAAAAGGCCAGGGTGGCAGAAGTATGACCGTCTTACCCAGTCTTCCCACAGTCATGCTTTCCTTATCAGAAGGAGGATGTTTAGTGGATGGTAGTAATTTAGAGGCCATATCCAAAGCCACCAACACCACAGAAGGATCAGCAGATGAACACTAGTACAGAAATTTGCAATCCTCAGGCACTTTATAAAACTGGTGAGTCTTCCTTGGAGCAGAGTGCTGAAATTCCAGAGCCTGAGATGCTGAAGAAAAAGCATCCAATAAAGCAGTCAAAACTGGAGGGATAGCAGATGGAGAAGGATATTTGTAAGACCTCATAATATCTCTTTTGCATATTTGAAACTTGGGAACAATCCTACTTAAAGAGCTCTCTCATTTTAACAAGGGTATCTCCAAAAAAATCTCAACAGGAGAATCTAAACTAGTATATTTCTCTTCAGGAGAGGCATACTCTAGAGGGAATGGAATCTGGGTAATATGCTAAAGATTACTCATCCAAAGAAACCTCTCCATCAGAAGATTCCTGGTCCCTGGTTCTCTTGTGAGAGGAAGATACCCAAAGTGGGGCCAGGCAGAGACCACCCCAAATGAGGCTTAAGAGCCATAAAGGCATTAAATAACCCACATGTAAAATGCTGCCATTCACTTTGAGGGTCCCTGGGAGAGGGAATATGCTTTGTCTTTTGCTTATTTTCTAAATGGACGTCCACCTTAATAAAGGTGGATGGGTCCAACACCAGCCTACACTTAATAATTGTCATCAGAACTTCCTCCCTCACCAGAATTTGAGGAACATCTCTGGGCCCTTCACTGATAATTAGTCTTGGTTCCCCGATAATCCAAAATGGATGTATGCAAAGCCTCTGAGGATATGCCTGGTGCCAGATCCATGGTGGCCTCCAAAATGGTCTCATTTGAGGAATACAACTCCAGCACCTGATGAACCTCTGGGATTTCAGCAGCCTTGAGAGAGCTGTCTAATGTAGAAGGCCAATCTCTTTTTTTGGCATTTCTCTTCAGTGAAGACTCAGCATCAGGCCAAGAACTCCCCTCCACACTGTCTTTCACTAAAAGCTTGAGATGCTGGCTTTCCAAGTGAATAGCAAGGGAAGAAAGACGACTTTATAAAGTCTTAGGCACAAAGGCTTGACAGATACTGCAAGTATAAGGATTGCTAGTAGGCCCTAAACAGAACAAGCATCACTCATGACTATACTTATGTGGAATTTGTCTCAAAGACTGGCATTTGTCTTTTATGGATGACATGTATAACTCCACAACAAAAAATAGCAGAAGTAATAAAGACAAAACAAGAAAAAAACAATAGCTGTGGGAAGAATGAAATTAAAACTAAAAGCCAACAGGACTCTGAAGGACACAAAGGAACTGGTATGAATAGAGATCAGCATAGTGTCTTTTAATATCCACTTTTATAACACTTCAAAACAATACATAACACAATGTATTGTTCTGAAGAAGTGTTATAAAATTGGACATTAAAAGAAACTAAGCTAATCTCTATTTGTACCAGTTCCTGTGTGTCCTTCAGAGTGCTATTTGTTGGTTGTTTGCCTTTCGGCTTTTTCCCAGTAAGGGGTCGCCACAGTGGAACTCCGGTCCACTAATGATTGGCAGTAGATTTTTATGAAACGCTGAGGTGCCAACTCGATGCCCAACCTTCAAAGAAGGCATGCCCATTTACGCACGCATGCCTTTTGAATGCTACCCAACCGCGGGGAGGACATGGAAGACTCCACATAGAAGGCACTCCCAAGCCAAGCCGAGAATCGAATGGGAGAACGGTAATAAAGAAAAAAACCCTAACAGGGTAGTTATCTGAATGGCTTGATACATCAGCAAACAACTTGGGTGAGCAGACCGATGATCGAAGATGGGATTCAGACTGGCAGCAGAAAAGTTCTGAGGATAGTATGTCTGGACATCACTTTTATGTCCTACATATACAGTATGAGGAGCATAGGTGTGATGTATGGCATACCTTTGTGTAGTTTTAGGCTTTGTGTAGTCGGGATGTCAGACCACAAACAGTGAGGAATCCCCTATGTTAAGAATACTGCAGCAGTAGAATAGAAGGACATCTTCTTTAACTCCAGTCTGAACACCATCATTGCTTGTTGGTCTGAACACCCTTTGCTGTGCTGAACACCTAGCCATCAGATAACTGCCCCACTGGGGCCTGTATTTCTTTTTATTGTTGGTCTTGTTTTCATTTGGTTACCTGTAGTTCATGTCATCGAAGAAGGGAAAAATGTCAGTGTGGAAGGCAGATTCCCCATAAGGATTGTCATGAACAGTGTCTTTGTTTGGGTGCCTCCTATGACCATACCTCCTGCAGTATTTGTAAGGTATTTGTGCCTAAGACTCTTAGCAGACAGTTGTCTTCCTTTGCCATCGGTCTTGTATATATATATATATATATATATATATATATATATATATATATATATATATATATATATATAAATAAAAAAGCAAACCACATGACACAGCCATTCAATGTGGAAACAAAAACCATTAGCAAATCAGTTTAAGATTTTAAAAACACACTATACTGTGTAAAAAAAATATATATATATATATATATATATATATATATATATACACACACACACACGTCTGTAAAAACTCAAAAGTAACATAAATCAATAAAAACTCTTATTTTTATGAAAATATGATACATATTGTATATTGCTTCTGTTTAAAATCTAACATAGGTTTAATTATTACCATGTTATTTAGCCCAGGTGCTCTATCTGCTTCAAGTCTTATAATCCACTTATACTCACACATCTCCCGTTTATTATTTGTGTCTCCAGAATTCAAACTTCTATGTACAACCTCTAACACTTTAAATTTGAAGCTATGTGAGATTCCCTCATCCATCCTATGTTTTGCTAAAGCATTAGATGCAGCACTCCTTCTTATGTCAGATTTGTGCTCAATAATGTGGTCTTTCAGATATCTTGAGCATTTTCCAACATAAAACCCTTGACATTGTGTACATGTAGCTAAATACACCACCATCACAGTTTTGTAGTTTGCTTGATGTTTGATCTCATACCTTAATTTACTTACTGGATACTCAAAACATTTTTTGTCACAAATATCAAAGCAACAACTGCAACCGTGGCAGGGGACTGTTCCAACATTATGTACTACTTGATTCACCAAATTCACCTCAAAGCCTTTATAACATAGTTTTCTCTTTAAGTTATTCATATTTCGATATGCAAATCGAGGTGTGTTACCCAGTATTATACGCAATTCAGGATGAGCCATTATAATCTGCCAGTTTTTTTTAATTATTGTCTCAACAAATTTAGTCATACAGTTATAGGTAGTAACATACCTTAACACAGGAAGTTTGGTTTTCACTCTCTTCTCATGGATGAGTAATTACTAAAATATGGGGGTGCCAGTGAAATTTTGTTCTTTAGTATATTATCTCTTATTCCCATAACATATATCTCATATCATAACCTCTACTTTGGAATTCTTCACATAGGACTCCCATTTGTTCCTCACATTTTCTCTGGTTTGTGTTCAGTCTACTAATTCTTAATAATTGGCTTTTGATAATACCACCAAATACATGTCGAGCATGCATGCTTCTCGCATGCGTGTATTTATTCACCTGTACACTCTTTCTATGCGCACATGTTTCTAATTTATTATTAAGGTCTTTGTAAATTTCGACATCTAAGGAGGACATTTTATCTTGAGAAAAATTCATAGTGAACTTTAGGAAGTCCGTGGTGTTATTTAGATACTGAACAAAGCACCTTAATTGCTGTTCATCTCCTTCCCATAATAAAAAACAATCCTCAACGAAATGCTGATAATATTCTTTTTTATCACACATAACATATTGCTTTTCCCATTGGCTTAAAACGATGTTAGCATATGTATTGGCCATGGGCATACCCATGGCTACTCCTGATGTTTCTAAGACTCATCAAGAAAAATGTATAACTTTGCAAGGCCTTAAACATATTTTTGTGTCCCCATTCTCAAAAGTCAACCTACCAGGTTTGCTTTTGCTTACAAGCTTTGTCAAGCACTAAAGACGGAAGAGTGGTAGGCAAGCTCCTAGTTCTTGTAAAGCTCTTGTGGGCCAGAAGCCTCCTATATCTGACAATCCTATCTTTCTTTGACATTTTGCCCCCAACCCTTGGCCAGGTTCCTTTGTCTGTTCAGCTGTCCCTCTATCTTCCACACTGGCAAATCATCACTTCAGAGTCTTGGATTCAGTCCATCATCAGTCATTACTTCATGGTGTGAAAGTCTCTCCCTCCTTTTTTTCAGGGAATCTCCAACCTCTTCAAGAGCAGCTTCTGCATTTCTCAGAGATTCTTGGGTCACTGATGGATCAGGGAACTATTCATCATGTTCCTGCTTCCCAATTAGGAAAGGGATTCCATTCCATAATGTTTCTGGTTCCTCAAAAGTAGGACACTTGGAGACCTATTTGGGATATGTTCTTTCTTAACACCTTTTATCAGGTTCCTTTATTTTTTGATGCTTTCTCTTCAAACCCTGTTTCCTTGGTTGCTGCTCCAGGCTTTTCTGGTTTACTTGGATCTCAGGGAGGCTTACCTTCATATTCCAGTTTGCACTCTTTTCAGGAAGTTTTTGCATTTCTCTGTTTTTTCCTCTCATTATCAATTCTCTGCTTTGCCCTTTGGTTTCTGTACTGCCCCAAAGTTATGCAAAAAATGCCTTGCTCCTGTGATTGTCTTTTGTAGGCTTTAGTGCATTCAGATTGTTTTTTTCTTATCTAGGTAACCTGTGGCTTCAGGTGCCTTTTCTCAGTTGCCTGTTACAAGACCTGGAGTTCACCATGTCTCTTTTTCAAAGTCTGGGATTCATTATTAACTTACAAAAGTCTGTCCTGACTCCCTCCCAGAATCATGTGTATCTACGCTGCAGGATTCAGACAGTGCCAATGTTGGCCTCTATTCCACCTCCAAAGATTTTGCCATTGACAGCTTTCTTTTAGACTCTTTTTCCTCTGGCTAGGATTCATGGCCTTGTCTATTTCAATGCTCCCTCTTTCCAGACTGCACATGAGGAAGTTTCGGTGGTATCTCAATCAGCATTGCCACCCTCTGGATTTCAGAGTGCCTCTCTTTCCTTGTCTAAAATGTGAATTTGAGTGATGGATTGAGTGACTTACCCTCAAACAGGCCTGCCCTTTTAGCTTCTGGTTCCTTCTCAAGAACTATTCACTGATGCTTCAGGTATGGGGTGGAGGCTTCCTGTGGTCATCTGAACGTTCAGGTGTCTATCCCCCCCATCAAATGTCAGACCATATCAACACTAAAGATGAGAGTTCTGATTCTGACTCTTCAAGTTTTTCACCCCATCTTCTCTCCAGCCCTCCCCCACAAGATTTACATAGACAACACCAGATTGATGTGGTAGACTGACAAGCGGGGGTGGGGGGGGGGGTGGGCACAAAATCTTACTTTCTTTGCAGGATGGTTCTCTAAGCCTGGGATCCAGCTGTCAGTTATTATCTAACTATTCAGTCAGTGTATATTCCTTCTACTGGCAATTGTAAATAAATAAATAAATAACTTCTACTCTCCTCTATGTCTCATCCATATATACTAATCTCTCTAAAAACAACCTCAATAAAATGGAAAACTCCTACAATAACATAGCCAGATTTTCTACAGGTAACCCTATCAGAACCTACCACTGTTTTAATCTAAAGCAGCTAGGATGTCTTGAATTACAGAATCTGCTTAAATTCCACCAACTGACCATTGCCCATAAAACCCTTTACCAACCTACCAATACCCCTATACTATCTACCCTCATTACCCCCTACAACAATCTAAAGACCTTACGATCATCACATAAACTTCTTGTAAATATTTGTAATTCAAACAACAGGGCTGGGGACTCTCTTTTCTCTAATACTGTTGGAAAATCCTGGAACCTTCTTCCTAATGAACTTTCCTCTTTTCCTTCTATATCACTCTTTAAAACCAAATTGTAACTTTTCCTCAGAACACACTGGTTGTGCCCCTGTACTAAACCTGACTGATCAACTAGCTCTTCTTACTTGGTTCAACCTACCCTCCTCTTCTCAGTAATCAGGTTCCTTTTCTTAATAACAACTTGCCTTGTCCTTCTATACTATTACTTACATCTTCAGAATCTCATTAAGGAGACTACTTTTACTAATATATTGTATAATTTCAGCTCCTACTTTTTCTTTATGACTACTTGTATACTAATATTGTATAATTCAGCTGCCATCTTTTTCTTTATGATGTATTGCAACTACATTTTGTATTGTACTAATTGTATCTATACATTTTGCACTGTTATGAACGAATGACTTCTTTGATTATTCTCTGTACTGCATTAGCAATGTTCACTGTATACATTAATTTTTGTATATGTTTGTTTCCTTGGAGCTTATCTCCCTGGGCCTCTACTGAAAATTGACATATATCCAGTTAGACTAGCCCGGTCAACAAATCTGTAAAAAAAAAAAAAAAAAAAAATTGGCACAATCTTGAACGTCTAAAACATGGGCTCATCAGTAGATGGCTCCACATAGACATGTTTCTGGATGTAGTCTATCAGTGTGGCATTCCTCATGTAGATCATTTTACCTCCCCTCTGAATGGGCAACCCCCTCTCTTCTATTCCAGAGTGTTGTGCCATCTGGTGTGGAAGTAAAGCATCATTTTCTTCCCCTTTGAAGGGGATGTTTCTCTTTGCTTTTTTTCTTCTTCTACTTCCAAGCCTCCTGCAGATTTAGTTGGACTCTTCAGAAATCTTGCTTGGGACTCCCTTTTGGCAGAGACAACACAGGTTCCCCCTCTTAATGCATCTGGCAAGGGGCAAACACCACAAGTTACCTTACCAGCTGTACCTTCTCACACAAGACAGCAAGACTCTCGCCCATACTCGCTTGTCCATTCTTCAACTGACATTATGGGTGATAGGGTGTTGATTCCTTTTATGGAGCTCTTTTCTGTGGACATGCTCAAGGTTTTACAGGAGGCAAAAAAAACCACAACCAGAAAGTCTTACAAGTCCAACTGGAAAGGATTTTCTGTCTGGTGACATGATTATAGTCAGGACTGTTTTTTTATTGGGGGTCCCTTTTGTTTTCTCCTATTTGTGTGAGCTGCTCCAGTCTGGTTTGGTCTTTTCTTCTGTGAAGGCCCAGTTGTCAACTCTTTCTGCCTGTCTGTCCTTGAATCCTCCTTTGGCTCTTCATTTTAAGATCAAGCAATTTCTTAAAAGTGTCCTACATCGTAGGCCTCCAAGGAAGTCAATTCCTCCTCCTTGAGACCTTAATTTTGTTTTGGAAAAATGACTCACGCCTGCAGTTTCAGCTAGAAGGTTGTCTTACTACTTGCTCTTACATCTGCTCGGAGGGTTTCTGAGCTTCAGGCCCTTATGACCATTCCTCTGTTTTTTTTTTGTGTTTTCACAGAGACAGAATGTCTTTTCGTACTAATCTTTCTTTTATGCTTAAAGTTGTTAATGAGTTATCCTTAAATCAAGCAGTATAACTGCCTTCCTTTTTTCCATCTCCTTAGTCTGATAGCGAGAGGGTTCTGAATATCATGCACAGACAGCTCATGTATTACTTGGATAAAATTAAGACCAGTCCAGGACTTTGGGTTTAGTTGTTTCCAAGAAAACAAATTCCTCCTGGATATCTATGGCCGTTATCTGTTTTTATTATTCTCAAGGCAAGTGTCTGCCCATTTCATTTATAGCTCATTCTACTAGGGCTACTGCTTCTTCTGGTGCTTTATTCAAGGGTCTGGACACCAAGTTCATCTTTGAAGTTGTTACTTGATCCTCATATCATACCTTTACTAAGCATTATAAACTGGATATGGTTTCTAGAGCCAAAGTAGGTTTTGCTAGGGCCATCATGCACAGACCTGTTGAGGGCTCTTCCCAGACTTCTACCTCCCATTCTTTTTCTTGAGATTTTATACTATCCCTATGGTTAAGAATACTGCAAAAGTGACATTGAAGGACATGTGTGTACTTACCATAACAGTAGATGTCCTTATAAATCCAAAAGTTGTACACAGATTTGGAGTACCAAACAGCTGATCAATGGGCACAAATTTGTTTCTCAAGCAAGGTTTAATTTTCAGTCATGTGGTGTTATATACATTCTGGGTTGTGGGTGTGATGAAGTTAGATGGTATATAGGTCAGACAAAAGAAAAGTTAAGATTAGAATTTTAGAACATTTGGGAAATATTAGAATGGGTAATGCAGACTTCAGTGCAGTGGCAGAACATTTTATTGAAGCCCATTCGGGAAATTTTGATTCCCTGTTCTTTAGTGTATTAGTCCAACTATCTGGCAACTGTGGTAGTGGTACTCTGTTTGCTAATAAGTTAAATCAGATGGAGACTACCTTCATTTCTCATCTGTTGTCCCCTAGCCACATTCCTAAAAATATACTGGGGTGCATACTGCTTCATACTTATTACAAGGAGAAGGTGATGTTATACAGGCAATACATAGACAATTTGATATTTATATGTAAGGGACCACTATCTGAGTTTGAGAAATTTGTGGGGGACTTGAATTCTAATAGTCATGCTTTACAGTTTTGTTGTCACACAGACTTCAGTACCATTAGTTTTCTGGATGTCCAGTTTTTTGTGAATGAGATGGAAGTTATTCAATATGTTCCATTTAGGAAGAGTAAGCCGCGGTGGTACAGCGGTAGCGTTAGCATTGTTGCCTCACAGCAAGAAGTTTTCCTGCTCAATTCTCGGCTAGAGTGCCTTCTGTGTGGAGTCTGCATGTCCTCCCCGCAGTCGAGTGGCCTCCGAAAGACATGCTTGAATGGGCATGCCTTTACTGAGGGTTGGGTGTCGGGCTGGCAACTCGACACATTAAAAGTCAACTGCCAATCAATAGTGGACTGGAGTTCTGCTGTGGCAACCCCTAACCAGGAAAAGCTGAAAAACCAAACAAAACTGCTGTCAGTAATTTTTTGCATGCTTCCAGCATGCACACTGAACATCTCATTAAATCATTGCCTTATGGTGAATTTAGAAGGGTATGGATGAATACTTCTGAGATGGCTTCTAAAGAGATCTCTGGCTGAAGTAGAGATTATCGGCCAGAGGGTATTCTAAATCTATTCTTAATGAGGCAAAGAATAAATTGTTGAATAATGTGACAAGCAGGGCACAACTGCATGAGAATAGTAAGTTTGGACATAGAAATCAACTTACTTCAAGAGAGGAGGGGACAGAAAATAAAATATTTTATGTTACTAGGTTTAGTCCCTTTTCAGACACACTTGGACAGGTGGTTACAAAGTTATGGACAATGACAACAGCTCATGATAAACTCAGCAATTTATTTCCACAACATGTGACTTTTTCTTTTGGTAGATTTTTAAACCTAAAAGAATTGTTGAACTACCCAATTTCCAATCAGACCCAGATTAGTCCATTAGGGTCTTTTTCTTGTGGGAGATGCAGTGTGTGCCATACAATCAGAAATGTATCTAATACTATGATCAATGGGCACATATTTCTCTCTCAAGCAAGGTTTATTGTCAATCATGTGGTGTTATATACATTCGGGGTTGTAGGTGTGATGATGTTAGATGATACATAGGTCAGACAAAAAATAAAGTTTAGATTAGAATTTTGGAACATTTGAGAAATATTAGAAGGGGTAATACAGGCTTTGGTCCAGTGGCAGAACATTTTATTGAAGCCCATTTGGGAAATTTTGATTCCCTGTTTTTTAATGTATTAGGCCAACCATCTGGCAACTGTGGCAGTGGTACTCTATTTGCTAATAAGTTAAATCAGATGGAGACTACTTTCATTTATAATTTTGGAACCTTGGTCCCATATGGATTAAATCAGGAGGTGTTGCTAAATTTATATATATATATATATATATATATATATATATATATATATATATGGGTCTACTTTAAAAGACCGAACCGACGATTCCCCGACACGTGGAAAACGAAGACCAAACGACCGACAGGTAAGTTTACCGACAGGGTGATTTGCCGACAGCGGAAAGACCGACAAGGGTAATGTATGATCGCGACCCGGTAAGTGTGCGACAGTGACGGAGTTAGGAGCGGTGAGGTAAGTGTGCGAAATTGTGGGATTTCGGGTTAGGCTGTGGGAAAGGTGAGTGTGTGTTAGTGTCAGAGTTAGGGTTCGGGTAAGGTAAGTGTGTGATAGTGAGGGACTGTAGTTTAGGGACGGGTTAAGTGAGTTAGGTTTAGGGTGCAGGTAGGTGAAGTGTGCGATAGTGTCGGACCTTGGGCTAGGGGTGGGTTAAGTGAGTTAGGGTTAGGGTGCAGGTAGGTGAAGTGTGCGATAGTGTCGGACCTTGGGCTAGGGGTGGGTTAAGTGAGTTAGGGTTAGGGTGCAGGTAGGTGAAGTGTGCGATAGTGTCGGACCTTAGGGTTAGGGATAGTGGCTATGCTATGTAGTGTAGTGTGTTGTTTACGTTCCGTGTGTCGGTGTTATGGTGTTCGGTGTTTTGCGTTGTCGGTTTTGTGTGTTGTCGGTTATCTGGCGTCGGTGATTTTTGTGTCGGCGAAGTAGCGTGTCGGTCTTTCAAAGTAGACCCATATATATATATATATATATATATATATATATATATATATATATATATATATATATGTGTGTGTGTGTGTGTATTTTATGAGTACATACACACATTATCACATTATGAGAGGATGTGTATTTTTTATGTAAACTTGGTTTAATTTTTTGATGATGTTGCTGTAGAATTTGTTACAATTTTGCTGCTGCTGAAGTTCTATGGGAAATGTAATTTTTCATGATTAAGGGATGTGTCTATGTATAATGTGCACTGGTCACTTTAAAAGTGGGATGTATAGACAAATTCTGAAACATAACTGTTTCGTATATTTAAGCTTAAGAATTTGATATGTTGATATCCCTTGAAGCTGAAATGCCATGGTACCAGGATTAAAGCTGTTTGGTACACTAAATCTGTGTACAACTTTTGGATTTATTAGGTTGCTGTGCTTTTTCGTTCTTTGACAAGCAGATGCCCTTATCTGTACTGTTGCAGCATTCAGTCCCTTCTTCCACCCCCTTTTTCTTTTGGATTTTTATTTGGTTACTCTCGTGGCCGAGGGTCACCCCCTTTTCATTTTGCATTTTCTTCTTTTGGATGTGCACAGCTTCCTTTTTGTCCTATGGAGTCTGTTCCCTACTGGAGCAAGTCAGTTCTAGGTAAGTGTATCAGTGCATTAACTTTATGCCCTACATCCTGAATGGGGAGCACGCTTGTGAGGTACAGTGCATAAAATATCAAAAGGCTTTGGTAGGCGATTCCTATAGTTAAGAATATTGTGACAGTGAAGAGAAGGGCATCTACTGTTAAGATTTTTACAAAATTGTACTTTCTATCCTGGCATGTTCTCACATTCATTACCCATCACCAGGATAAGGGTCAGCTGACAGGGGGCATCATTCAAGCAGTCGCCATGGGTGTTTCAATTTTTTCTTACTTACCCTACAACCTTGTGTACATGGGATAGGGTTATCCATATGAAGGTGCATTGTGTTGTCTATCAGAAAACCCTCAGTCTACAGAAAAAAGGCATCACCTTTTCAATGGAAAAGGTAGAAAAAAGAGGCAAGGCCAGGTGAAAAGGAAGAAATCAAAACTGAATGTGGAAGGATTGAAGAACATTACTGTAAGAAAAAAGAAGAGAAAGATATTGACTACATGGCTCAAGCTGTGGATTTACAATGCCAGTGGAATTAATAAGACTAATGGTGATGAAGCTCCATCCTTCGTAACAATTGATAGAGCAGAAATTACTGTATTAGAAGCTGAGGATTCTTCAGAGCTGCTCAGAAAAGATATTCTTGTAATTGGAGATTCAGTTATTAGAGGAACTGATACTTATATTTGCTGAGATGATAATGAACATAGAGTAGTGTTATGCTTGCCATGAGCAAAAATAGAAGATGTGAAACAAGCCTTGGAACGCCTTAATGTAAGGAAGTATGGATCGGTTTTTATTCATGTTGGTACAAATGATGTTATCAACAAAGATTCTCTGACTGTTAGTCGGGAACTGACAGCCCTCCTAGATAGTATAGCTTGTACTGGTATTAGGATGTATTTTTCACAAATCACCTATAGAAAGGATACTCAGGTCACTGTGAATTAAAAGACATTTTGGATAAACACCTACATGGAAAAAATTTCCTGTTTTAAAAAATGGAAATGTGTAGAGCATCCAAGCCTTCTTTTGGGCACACGTGTTCAGACAGGATGGTGTGCATTTGTCTAGATCAAGGAAGAGAATTTTTGCAGCAGATATTTTGCAATATTTGACAAACACTAGCCAGGATTTTTGCCAGGTCAAAAATGTAACAGTTCACAGATAGCAACATTTGCTGCATCTCTGATGGTTGTTAATGCTAGGAGCATTAATAATAAAGTTTTTTATTAGAAAATTTGCTATGTTCCCACAAGATTGATGTTGTTATAGTTTGTGAAACATGGTTAAAGAACAAGACTGGAAACCAGTTCTGTCAGGGTATAAATGTTTTTACTTTAACAGACATTCTAACAAAAAATCAGGTGGAGGTGTTATGATAAGGATTAAAGATAGCTATGAGACTTGTGATTATTACATGTTCAATGATAACACCAATACAATAGACTGTGTAACTGTGACAATAAAGACAACCCTGGAACATATAACAATTGTTGGAGTGTACAGACCACCAACGTCAAGTGTAGATGACCTAGAGGAATTCATACATTTCTTGCATGAAACACAGGAGGGAAGAATAATATTAGCTAGAGACTTAAATTCAACAGAAGTAGACTGGATTAATATTGATCCAACAACATTAGTAAAGAAATTATTCACAGAGTATATTCAGGAACAACAATTGCTTCAGATTGTAAAAAAAACTACCAGGGTACGGAATATACTAGATATTGTGTGTGTTCCCAAAGAAATTACTGTAACTTCAAGTCAAGTTTTACCACCATTGATGTGCAGTGATCGTGGAGTCAATAAAGGTTAATTTGTTGCTAGATAATTCTGCCAAGCTGAAATCTAAGCCAATACACAGAAGGTTAATTACAGATTACAGGGAAGTAAAACAGTTACTATATAAAACTAACTGGAGTGAGGTGTTCAGTTGAAAAACTGCAGATGGAATGTGGAAAATTTTGAAAGAGAAATTGTTTGAGAGCAAAAAGTAAAAAAAAAAAAAAAAATGTTTAACATCAGGATCTAGGTACGAAACATCAGGGGGGTATATTTCCATAAGAACAAGATACTTGATTAAGGTGAGAGACAAAAAATATAAGAAATGGAAGAGAGGTCGAACTACAACTTTGAAAACTGAAATAAACGAGCTGGAGAAACAGATTAAGCATAGTGTTAGACAAGATCAAGAAAAATTTAAAGAAAATTTATATAAAGATATTGAGCATAATAGGAAACCTTTTTATAGACATAAGATGTGGAAGGGGTAAAGATACACAAATTGATAAACTGTGTGCAGATTCTGAAATTTATTCTCAGACACAACAGATTATAGATATATTTACAAAATCTTATGCAAAACAGTTTGGCTCCGCAAAAGGGGTGGCAAGTTGTCCTAGTGACATCCAGGTAACCCCAGATACTGTAATCAGATTATATTGAAAAAGAACTGTGCAAACTGGATCCAAACAAAGCGCAGGGAGGAGACGGAATAAGTAACAATGACCTGAGAACACTTAAGCAAGAACTTACACTGCCATTACATTTATTATTCACAAGGTCATATAAATATGGGGAAATTCAGCAAGATTGGAGACATGCACTTATTAAACCTGTGTTTAAGGGAAAGCGGAGTAGGACAAACCCAGAATCATATAGACCCTTAAGTCTAGTTTCATGTTGTGGAAAAATAATGGAGAAGATAATACTGGATAGGTTGGGACTTGAAACCATATATCAGCATGCATATGTTGAAAATAGATCTATTACCACCTGTAACATGATGTTCTATAATGATATAATAACAGCTATGAATGAAAAATTGTGCTGTGATGTGATTTATATAGATTTAACTTCAGCATTTGACAGGGTCATGCACAAAACACTGATCAATAAATTAGTACAACTAGGTATTGATGTACTGTTGATAAGACGGATAGCTGCATGGCTTACAAATAAGACATGGCAAGTATCACACACCAACTGGACAGGTGAAATCCTTGGTTACAGTCAAGGTGTCCCACAGGGCTCTGTGCTAGGCCCTTACTTGTTTAGATTGTATCTTTCAGACCTTACTTTTTCATCTGAGGTGTTCTATTGTCTATATGCCAACAACCTGAAATTGGGTAAACTGATTATAAGTGTTGCAGAGAAGGCATGTCAGCAAAATAATTTGACTAAATTGACCATTTGGGCACAGGAAAATAATATGTTGATAAATACATCAAAAACTAAGCATATGAGATTTGGTAAACAAACTGAAAGGTGAATATTTAATACAGCACGCAATGATTTAAACTGTAGACTCATTTAAGGACCTGGGTATATGGGTAGATTCAGCTATGAGTTTTTCTAATCATATCAACCAATTGGCTAGTGATAGTTATAGAACTATAGGTTGTATAAAAAGATTTTATAAAGTCTAGGAAATCAAACATAATGAAGTCATTGTTTGTTAGTTACATTAGACCCAAACTTGAGTATGGAATAACAATATGGAAACCCTATAGGAAAACAAGCATGAATAAACTGGAAAGAGTACAGTGGAAATATACTAAGGGCATCCATGGATGTGAAAATCTAAGTTATTATGAAAGACTTGAATATCTGAACTTGTACAGTATCTCTTATAGATATTTAAGAGTAGATCTTATTCAGATATATAGGGCATTTAGGGAGAACTACCTCTGGGAATGTTTGGGGTTACCAAAAAGTACTAGAGAATCATCAGATAACCTATGTAGAATATTCTATAGGAATGAGAAGTGTACTAATTGGTTCTCTGACAGTAGCTGATGCTTGGAACAGACTACCAAATTACATTAAAGCAAGCACTAGTTTAGATATTTTTAAGAACAGCCTGGACATTTATTATAGGAACAAGTGTTTTGGCATATTGGCAAGCTAGAAGGGCTTTAATGCCTGTGCTTGAAACATTTGTATGTATGTATGTGGCCAGCTCCCACTCTTTAACTGTGTTCCTGGCAAGTGCACCTGTTACCATAAGGTACACAGGCAATCATCTTCAATTTCCATTAAGGATGTTGGTCTCAAGTGTTCTTTTTGAGCATGTACATCACTTTTATTCTTCTGTCATCCTTGCACAGTCCTTATAGTGTCACAGCTGCTCACTGAAGGCTGGGATCACAGTCCTCCATCCCTCTCTACCATGGAGCTAAATTGTTGCTTTGTACTTTGTTAGAAATGCTCACCTTAATGCCTCTAAGCAATGCAGCTTTAAATGATTTGAAATACCTGAATAATTAAGGAGATTATTTCAGGTTTTGTTTATCCTCTATACCTGGTATTTTAGATATTGTTATTCTTAGAACCAGTCCCTCTTTCATGCCTAAAGGGCAAGAGAGACCAACTTCCACCAGTATATTCATCTGCTTGTTTTCCCAAAAATATTCTAATCAGGGATATTATCTTCTATGTAATACATATGCTCAGTGCAATTTAAAAGTTTTATGTTGAGAGAACAAAGACAGCCAGCTATTTCCTTTTCTAGGGGAAAGACTAGTCAGAAAATGTCTAAACTTACCTTAAGCAGATGGCTGACTAGATCCAATTTTGTCAAAATTAGTACTGTAGCAAGAGGCCTATTCTTAAGACTCTTTCAGCTAACACAGCTGCTAAAGCCACAACTTTTCAGGAAAACCATACTAAATGGCATCTGTGCAACAATGTTTATACTTTTAACATTTTATCAAGGCAATGTAAGCCGGACATGATGCCCTGGACTATTTTTTCCTCTGATGGGACTTACCTGGGAGATGTTCCTACAGGGGAGACCAACTAAGAGTTTGCTTGGGATTCTGTCCTCTTGCTACAAAGGATGAACTTTTCTCTTCTCAAATTAAAAAGTTATGAGCTTGCCATAAAAACATACCTGTAAAAGTAAGCCTAACATCTGCAATGTAACCTTTTCCATCGTTTGGTGTAGTTAGTCTCTGGGATCTCCTCCTCCTACTTTTCATATATTAGGCACCTTTAAAGTCACATGCAAGATGTAGAAAGGCTTGAAAGTGGATTGAATGATAGCGTATAAGACGTTGGGAAGTTTAATTTGCTGAACACTCATTGTGCCTGCTGACAACAGTCTTGTTGTTAAGCGGGTTTGACCTCCTTTTACAGAAATATCCTTACAGCAAGTGTATGTGTATGTATGTATGTATATATATATATATATATATATATATATATATATATATATATATATATATATGCTACTATGATACTGGAATACATACAATACAACATGAAGAGACACCTGTGATGAAAAAAAATACCAAAAATGACAATCAGTATATTAGAAGCACCATCTATTACACTAGGAAATAAAAAGATACAAGTCCACCCAAAGAATGGGGAGAGGGCGGATATGATGACAGGTTAGGTTAGTAAGAATGTAAAGTATTTGTTAATACAGATCAGTACAGGTGTTTATAGATAATACAAGTGTGGCACATGGGTATAGCATGGTTTTCATCCAGGTAGATGATCACAGTGCTACTGTAACTTAACTGCCTAGAGAAGATGTGTCCCGGGCAAAAAGATGAGTGCAGCGCTATACATGACATCAGAATGAAAAACAATGTTTACATGCCTCAAAGTGAAAAGGGAATTGTTATGCAAAGTACAAGATCAAAAATTGCCATTTTTGTCCTGGTTATTGGGATAAAATGCGAAGACTAAATACAAGATGAAGAGTCATGCAGCTAACAAAGCTTCATGTCTACAAAACAAGGAACAAGGGTTATTTAACAGAATATGAGCAAAACTTTGCTTCTTATTATGAACTCCAAAAGTACTCAGCTAATCTTGAACACAAAGCTAGTGTCCACAGCAAAGATGCCCACAAAGTAGTTGCCGGCACTTTAAACTTCTACTAAAGTAGTGTAGAGGGTTGTGCTGTCCAAAAGGGAGGTGTACATTTTCATTCCAAACTTCAAAGTGTTCAGACTGTGTAAAGCATGCCAGATGGAAGATGAAAATCTGTACTGTAAATGAAGTGGACAACTACTCTAGTGATGGATCAAATACAGAAAATAAATGCAAAGGCTACACAGTAATCAATTGGGCCAGAAACTAGTCATGCTGAGATCAGTTCTCTATCTTGGTAACCAAAATGCAAATAAAATAATCTGCACTGAAAAGAGATGGTATACAGAGAATGTTGCAGTGGATGCACAATTACTGCACTGAAGGGAGATGATACAGAGAATGCCATATAGGATACACAATAACCACACTGAAAGGAGTTGTTACATGAGATGCTGTAGTGGATACACAGGCAGTACACTGACAGGAAGTTGCACAGAGAACAGTGTTATGCCATGAATGGTGGAATCTAAATTAAATGTTGAAGGACAAAGAAAAGTGAAAAGACATCCCAAAAAGGATCTGAGAGGTAGGAAGAAGTTGCTAAACAGAGACCAAATGATTGGAAAAATAAAGAAAGAAGCAAGAAAGGACGAAATTAACAACATGGTGGAAAGTGCCACAAAACTGACATTGAGACTGTTACACTACAAACAATATGGCAAGAGTTAAATAAATGGCAAAATCCCTCATGGATAACCTTACAGAATAAAAACAAAACAAAACTGAGGAGGTGGTTGATGGGCCATATGAATGCTGTTCAGTAATCCAGGGAGTTGGTATGTAACAATGAAGAGCTGAAAGCAATACCAGAGGCACATGAAACTAGGATAGGAAGCTTGGAAATAAGAATCATTGACAAAGAGGTCCTGGGGATGTACATTTGATACTTATCAACTTTATCAATTGAAACTACATCATCAGTACACTCATTCTTTTTTTTTATTATTTGTATATCTTCTAATAAAGCTTGTTACCTGTTGTAATGCCCTTCCATTACTATGTCCATAATCTATGGAAGTACCCCATAACTTCACTTCTGCTATAATATGTAGTTCTAACTTTGTGCAATTACATTTTACACCTGCGCTATTTTATATAAACTTTACACTCCTCACATTTCTTTAAAAGCTCATATTTCAACATTTCATCCAATGCATGACTATTTAACGTGTCCATTTTAACTAAACCTTTAAAAGAACCCTAATATGTTGACTTTATTAAGATTCACAAAATTGGCTTGACTAAATGCTGACCAATTACAGAAACCTTAATTTTACAGAATACAAATACAAGTATGATCTGAGCAAAATAGATTCAATTAAACATTCACAATTTGAGGCAGATTATGCCAATTATAATTTAGCCATATTTTTGTATAGAAGTTACAGTTTAAAGAAATAACTTCTCTTATAACAATTTGCATGTCTTTAATGTTCACACAGTTCACTTTTTATTGTAAATAAACTCACAAACAGCTCAAAATGTAATGACAGTCAAAGCTTAAAATACTATTGTATTACAAAACTAAATGCAACAATGAAACTCTTAATATCACTTCTGTACAGTGATCGTAAATAAGAAATGGTTAATATATTACCCAAATTTATAAAACATCCTTTTCAATTAAAGCTCATTATGTTTACAAAGTCACTTCCCAACTCACTGTTAATTTAATCAATGATGTTTTAAGTGTAAATAGTTTCCAATCTTCTTGTAACTTAATCAACTGTTAACACTTCCTTTTATATTGAGTATTTAGTTTCACTCCATCACGCTAAAAGTTATTGTTTCTGCTCTTCTAGCATTCTCCCATAATCATGTAATCATGCTAAGCCAGTCTTTGTGTCTTCATAATGATACAAAACAAGAAAAATCTGCTGAAGATGGCTGTGTTACAAACCCCAATACAGCTACTATTTGTGTGTTAAAGCAGCAACTCTCCTTATGTCACCACTGAACCACCAGAAATTAAAAAAGTAAAATAGGTGTTAACAAGATGGAGAAGAGAGCCCAAAGTAATCTAAAACAAATAATATTAAAAAGAGAAGTGGTGAAACGCAAATGATATCCAAAATAATATTAAAAAGAGAAGTGGTGAAACGCAAATGATATCCAAAATAATATTAAAAAGAGAAGTGGTGAAAGCATAAATGATATCCAAAATAATATTAAAAAGAGAAGTGGTGAAACGCAAATGATATCCAAAATAATATTAAAAAGAGAAGTGGTGAAACGCAAATGATATCCAAAATAATATTAAAAAGAGAAGTGGTGAAACGCATAAATGATATCCAAAATAATATTAAAAGAGAAGTGGTGAAACGCAAATGATATCCAAAATAATATTAAAAGAGAAGTGGTGAAACGCAAATGATATCCAAAATAATATTAAAAAGAGAAGTGGTGAAACGCAAATGATATCCAAAATAATATTAAAAAGAGAAGTGGTGAAACGCATAAATGATATCCAAAATAATATTAAAAAGAGAAGTGGTGAAACGCAAATGATATCCAAAATAATATTAAAAGAGAAGTGGTGAAAGCATAAATGATATCCAAAATAATATTAAAAGAGAAGTGGTGAAACGCAAATGATATCCAAAATAATATTAAAAAGAGAAGTGGTGAAACGCAAATGATATCCAAAATAATATTAAAAAGAGAAGTGGTGAAACGCAAATGATATCCAAAATAATATTAAAAAGAGAAGTGGTGAAACGCAAATGATATCCAAAATAATATTAAAAAGAGAAGTGGTGAAACGCAAATGATATCCATATTCGTAGTACTATTTTTGGTGTTTTTATTGTGATTGTATATCTTGGTTGCTTCATTGTAATATTTTAGCGTAATTTAAAACAAAATTAAATGTTTCTTCCATATCTTTAAAAGGAATGAAGGTTTAACATAAAAATGTAACACATTTCACAGCCTTCTGGTTCTCTTACAAAGTTTTAAAAGATCACTCGAGATGAGCATATTATAATACCCAAAATGCAGCTGCTTACTGGCTACTAAATTAGTTAATTTCCTTATGTTGCTACTGAATCACCATGAAAGAAAGCAAAATTAAAATGTGTTCCATGAGTCTTTAAAAAGACAGGAGTATACTCAAAGTTATTTAAAACAAAACAAAAGCCTTCCTCTGTATTGTTAACAGGAAGAGGGGTTTAATATAAAAATATACCAAAATTCACAATCTCTTGGTTCTCTTGCCATAATCCAATTTATCACCATGGTCATCCCCCACAGTTGTCAGACACAAAATTAACCACTGAACTTAGTTTTCCTGAATGCTTACAGTTCTCAATGTATCAGTAATGTATTCAAAGAATTATTGTTTTTAATAGCATAAATATATCCATAGGTCTATGTTTAAGTTCTCTCTCTTGATTTTTCCATATAAAAGGTCGCAAGCTAAACAAAGCCTGTGGTGTTCACACACTAACAACTGGAACCTTCATTTAAAAAATCTGCTCATGTTGAAGGAATTGCAAAGTTCCACTTATTGTTAACTACATAGATGGTATAATTGTTCACTCTTTTTATTTTTTATTTTAATTTTTTTTTAAATTAAACATTTGTTTATAAAAGCGGTGGAAGGTCGAACTTCATCAAAGACTTCTTAATTGGAACTTCACATTTTCTAATTTTGAGAGATGACTTTTTTATGTCCTCCTTTACTAATTCTGGGAGCGACAATACATCTATCTATCTGTGTGTATGTATCTATTATCTATCTATCTATCTATCTATCTATATATATATATATATATATATATATATATATATATATATATATACACATATACATGTGTGTGTATATATATATATATATATATATATATATATACATATACATGTGTGTGTGTATATATATATATATATATATATATATATATATATATATGAAGAGAGAGAGAGAGAAAGGGGGTGAAGCCCCCCACTTGGGTGGGTTTAATTTCTTTCTATTGAGTTTTTTTCCTGGTGGCCAAGTGGTTAATTTCCCAGGGAAAATGCAGTTTGGTATTCTGTGGACTCGACGGTGTAAAATATGGCTGTAGGTGATTTGGTCATGTTGACTAATGTCGTAAAAAATGGGCATGGGTAGTTACCAGTGATAAGTGGGTTAAGGACCTGGCCTACCTCTGACTCATGCCAGGGACCCATGCTAATGGTGGGAGGGCTATATGTGCCCTATTGGCCACTGTATGCCCACCATAAAGCCCAGCCACCCTGGGTCAATAAGCTACTGGCCAGCCGGTGTCTGGTTGCCCAAACTGGGTTACCTGGGATAGCTCAGAGTGAAAGCTGGACATAAAACCAATCAACCTGCCAAGCATGAACTGAGAATTGCTACGCTTAACGTAGGTTCACTGACATGATGCAGCTTGGAAGTGGATGACATGATGTTACGGAGGAGGGTGAACACCCTATCTATCCAAAAGATGAGATGGAATGGCAGTGCAGCAAAGCCACTTGGCTTGGGATCCAGACTCTACTACTCAGGTGAGGGACAGGATAGAAATGGTATACAAATTGTGGTGAGTGGGAGGCTTCAGAAGGCAGTGAGGAATATCATCAGAATTAATGACAGACTCATGGCAATCAGACTCCAGTGTAATGATAGGGCAGTATTCATAATATCAGCCTATGCCTCACAGCAGGGTTGTAATAGTAAGGAAAATAATGCATTCAGACAGCAGTTGTAGGACCTACTAGACAAAGCCGGACAACATGAACAGGTGTTGATAATGGACGACTTGAATGCACATATCGAGACTGACAGAACAGGATATGAGGACTGCCTGGTTCCACATGGATAGGACAACAGTAATAAAGAAGGAGAAGCCATTCTAGACTTCTGACTGGCAAATGGTTTGATAGGAGCCTACACATGGTTCAGAAAGACAGACAGTCACAAGATCACATACAAGAGTAGCCAATATGCAACTCAGGTAGACTTCCTTCTAGTAAGGGAAAGGAAGTGGGGTAGAATCCATGATTGCAAAGTCATCCCCAGTGAAACAGTCAGCCCACAGCATAAACCATTAGTTGCCACAATCAGCTGCAAGCAGTGGTCAGAGAAGGCTAAAAGGTCAACAGAGACCAGGCTGAAGACCT
This sequence comes from Protopterus annectens, assembly GCF_019279795.1. Lineage (NCBI taxonomy): Eukaryota > Metazoa > Chordata > Ceratodontiformes > Protopteridae > Protopterus > Protopterus annectens. The sequence continues at coordinate 1,868,620,375 of NC_056732.1, forward strand.
GGAAGTTAACTGGAGAGAAAGTACAGCAGTTCAAGGAATTACACAGGGCTCTAGCACCCCAAGAAGAGGAGGAAATAGGTTGAGTTGAAGAAGAGTGGCGATGCCTAAAAACAGCATGTGTTAGGACTACAGAAAAGAAATGTGGCCAAGCCAGGTATGGAAATAAGGTACATAAGGAAAGCTGGTGGTGGAATGCAGAAGTCCAGAAAGCCATCAAAAGAAAGGAGTGCAGGAAGAAATGGGAGATAGAAAAGACTGGCCAGGCTAGGAAGGAATACTGGTTGGCTAACAAAAAAGCTAAGAAATAAGTTGCAATAGCAAAGAATAGGGCATTGAAGGCACTCTACCAACTTCTGGAAAGTGACTCAGTAAGGGGCACAAAGAAACTATATTAAGTTGAAAGGCAAGAAAGAAAGATAAAGAAGACAGTCAGACACCCTTCATAAGGGATGCCAACAACCTGCTCACCAGTCCACAGGACATCAAAGGCAGATGGAAGGAGTATTTCATGCAGCTCCAGGAAATCTTCTTGGGCTAGGCTTATATAGGCTCCAGGGCTGTTAGCCTAGTACACACCTATGAACCCCCCCCCCCCACAGAAGCTGTACTGCCCCAGAAACAGCCTACAATGAAAGAGGAAGAGGAGCCCAGCTTAGAATAAGTAAGAACAGCACTAAGGAAGATGAAGTCAGGGAAAGCAGCAGGCTCAGATGAGGTCACAGCTGATATGATAAAGATGCTGGGTGAGATAGGGAAGAAATGGCTCCCGAGGGTACTAATAGCAGTGTGGAGAGAAAGGAGGATCCCAGATGACTGGAGAATAGGTATACTCATGCCAGTGTACAAGACCAAAGGGGACATCCACAACTGTGGGCAGTACAAAGGCATCAAACTCCTACCACACTGCATAAATATTCTGGAGAGGGTGATTGATAAATGGAGACGCAGAGTAGCAGAATGTAAGATGGGAGATGAACAGTTCAGATTCAGATCAGGGTGCAGTACAATTGACCCAATGTTTACATTGAGAGAGATACTTAAGAAACTAGAGATGAGGAGAGAGTCTAACTGGGTATTCTCAGAGAAAGCATAAGACAAGGTCCAAAGAAAGCTGATCTGGGCAGTACTGTGGTTGTTTGAAGTCCTAGACACATTGGTAGAATTATTGCAGGCTATGTACAAGGACCCAGTGACAAGTACGAACAGTGTTTGGCTGCACAGAGGGGTTACCAGTGGGAGTGGGTGTACACCAGGGTTCAGCTCTGAGCTCACTGCTGTTCATACTGGTGATGGACTACATTAGCAAACAGGTTGCAGGGGACAGATCAACAAAGCTGCTGTATGCAGACGATGTGGCAGTATAGGCAGACTCTGAGTTAGAATTTTTAGAACTTAGCTAGCATTTTTAAAACTTCCTGGTCCCTTCCAGTCCTTTTCTGCCATAGGCTGCTGGCTTCATGCGCTGCTCAATATTGCTGCATTACCCCAGCTGTCTCCCACCGTTCTGCATAAAACCCAGGCTTCCAGCCCTTGAAAGAACCACCTAAAGAAATCATGCAGTGCTTTCTATCCATTCAGTCTCCCCCAAAAACTAGAATTACAATGTGTATGTAACCCTCTGTGTTAAATACTATATCTCTTTCTACTGATTTTTAAATTGTGTTAAATATTATATTCCTTTCTACTGATTTTTACTGTTGCACCTTAAATTCAGCGTGCGCTCGCTAGCAGCCTACTACTGCCATTAGTCTCCCTTTTACTCCCCAAGCTCCTTCCCACTCCCTTATGTGCTCCTGCCTTATCCTGCGGTCTCTCATAGTTTAGTCACTAGGTGACAGTATATACTCATTCTCAGCTCCTATATTTTAAGTTATTTCAGTCATTATATTTTACGTTAATTATAATAGTGTAAGTCAATACACATTAAGTTAACAGTTCAGTCACTGTACAGCTACCCTGTGAGTAGTTCCTTACCCCAGTGAATTCTCTGCTTATCACTACTTTATATACATAGTGACCCAGTGCCTTACCCATGTGCCTCCTTACCTTTGAGCTTGCTCCCTACTTCACTGATTGTTTTTTGCTGGCTAGTTTCTTCCTTCTCCTTGGCTTTGCCCCGTTTGCTCTGTGGGCTCATTCCTCTCCCCTACCCTGCCCTCAATTCCCACTCACCCCCGCTACCTCTACACTTATAGTAACAAAACCACACTCACTCAATCACAACCCAATAGACTCATCCCATCCTCCACCCATACTAATTTAGTTCCACCCTTCCCTTTCCTGATTAATTCCACCCCTTCATCTATCCTCATCATCTATCATATACAAAACAGCCCATTCCTCTGCCCACTCAACTCAACATTCTTACCCAGCTCCTACTCTAAATAACCACTATGCTTACTAAACCTACTTCCTTCATTACTCAAAACACTTCTTCTCCTCACCTTCACCTTATCTTATCTAAATTATCTCACCAGTCCTCCCAGTACTAATCACGCTCCACCTTTTCACACAACCAGTTCACTCCTCATACAACACATACATTACTCAACCTTCATATCCTCCCATCTCTACTTCTTCAATAACTGTCTCCTTTTCCCCTACAAACTGATCCCTACCTACAAATACTCTACTCCCATCCCAATTAACCCTACTCCCATAAAGCACATGACCCCCAATCCAAACACTAAGCAGTCTAAATACCTCTTTTTCCATATTCACCTAGCTATTACCATCCGTCTCTCTGGTGACATACACCATAAACCCAGTCCCTCTCCTCACAATGCAAATCCCCCTACTCTTACCCCCCTCAATGGGAAAATCCCTTTTTTTCACAACACTGAAAGTATATGTAACAAAATACCCAACCTCCATGCATGGCTTCTCCATAATCAGCCAGATATCCTGCCCATCTCAGAAACATGGCTAAAACACCACATAAAAGACTCTGAAATAATACCCCCCAACTATAGTATCATTGGAAAAGACAGAATCAATAAAAATGTGGTGGAGTCGCTCTCCTCTACTCATTCTCCCTCTCAGTTACTCCCTACACTAAACCTGCTCCCCAATTTGCTAATGCTGAATTACTTCTGTCCCTTCTTCATATAGACACAAACATATATGTATAGCCACTCTCTACATCCCTCCTGGAGACAATGTCCACATTCTTGAGGATATCCTCTCTCCTGGTTCTCCACCAACATAACAATGAGACTATAATCCTGGGGGACATGAATATTAACTGGACCACCATTCAATCTCCTACAAACTCCTTAACTGTAAACCTTTGCAACTTCTCCAGCTAAAAAGACTCCACAACTAGACCTTCCAGTGACTTATTCTCTGGTAGCATCCTTAACTGGATTCTGGTTTCTCACCCCCACTACATCTCTCATAGTGGTACCCTCCCTGACTCTCTCAGTGACCACTTTTGCTCATCGCCTTCCCTTCTCCTTACAATTATCACACCCCTATATCTCCACACACTCCCTAAAAACTTTAACCCCATCATCATTTCAAACTCACTAAAACATATAAATTGGAGCCCTCTAAAAACCCTCCCTTTGGAAAATGCTGTTACCTACTTCAATACAACATTCTTAGACCTTTTAAACACCTTCGCCCCAACCATAACAAAAAGAATTAAAAGTAACACAGTCCCCTGGTTAACCAAAAATACCTTGGCTGTCCTGTGTCTCTTGACATGCCTGGCAACACTACCAGAAAAATAAAACTCCTATATTCCTTAATGAATACAAGCTACCTTGCAACAAAGTTAAAAAACATATTACATCAGACCGCAAATCTTATCTCTCCATACTCCAGAATAACCACAAGACAAACCCTAAAAAATTATAGTATGGTATTACCTCCCTCCTTAACCCAAGTAGAACAGAAAACCCCTGCCCTGATCCAAATGCCTCTGGCCTGGACCTAGCCACCCAATTTAACTCTTTCTTCATTAACTCCATAACCAAACTACATCATCCTTCAGAAATAATGCTACATCCTCATCTCTACCTTCACCCATCTCTTCCTCCTCAATCACTTCCACCTCCCAATCTCCTCCCTTCTCCATCAGACTCATCCCTATATCTACCATAAAAAACTCCTACTGAACTTGAAACCATGTTCCAATGCCCCTAATAACATTCCTTCCTACTTTCTTAATATAGCTGCTGAAGCCACCACCTTCTCCATCTGCATTCTAAGAAATCAGTCAATCCAAGAAGACTATGGGCCCCAACTTTGGAAAAAGGCCTTCATTATTTCCCTTCACATGGGCAGCAACAACAATAACATACCTAATTTTTGGCCTATTGCCATCTTATCCAAATCTCTAAACTCCTCGAAAAATACATCCACCTACAACTTTTACCCCATCTCATAAATAACCACCTGTTAACCCCTACACAACATGGATTCACACCTGGCCACAGCATTACCTCCTCCCTCCTCTCCTTCCTTGAAACAGTTAAAGCCCGTGACTCAGTCTGCACTGTGTCTACCCTCCTCCTAGACCTTTCTAAGGCCTTCAATACGATCTCTCACAACCTTCTCTTAACTAAACTCTCTAATCTAATTCTATCCCTCTCCTCTATCAAGTGGTTTACCAGTTACCTCTCTATCCGACAACACGCAGTCAAATGGAAAAAAGCCACCTCCTCATTCCTTAATACTCCCACTGGTGTGTGCCCCAGGGCTCCATATTAGGTCCTCTACTGTTCAATGTTTTCATAAATTACTTTCACTGTACCATCCCTAATGCAAAACTCATCCAATATGCAGATGATTCAACAATCATCTGTTCTGCCACTTTTACCTCTGCTCTTGGAAAATTAACCCAAGATGCCTTTTCTTCCACTGAACAATGGATGTTAGATAATCACCTAACACTCAATGCTTCAAAAACTAAACTTATATTTAGCCCTTCTAAAACTACCACCATAGATAAAGACTCATTCTCCATCACTAGTCATAACAATACAGCTCTTGAAATAGTATCAGATGCAAAAC